>NC_071327.1:81187191-81488580 GCF_943734725.1 Anopheles marshallii
GAACTGCATCAACATGAAACAACATCCCCGGGGTATGTGTGTTTGTCGGTGTATGCGAATCGGGCAACGCTCTTTCTTCGGTGCTCTGTATTTGCGTTCGATCGATTGGCTGTTGAGCTTGGCAGGTACTTAATCATTGTACACTACGGAAATTGTTGTGTATTAAAGAGCACGGTAGAGAAATTTTATAGGACGTTATATTTTGCACAGTATCACTGCAAAGCAATTGCCTGAGCTCGTATTGGTGAAATGAAGGAATGGATGAATTTATATTACATTATAAAAAGTATCCACTCAGATTTTCCACAAGATTTGTGTAAGCAATATAAGCGAGAAATACACAGTTAGCAATTTAGTGAAACGAACCGCATGGATTTAGGTAGAATCTTTTGGAAGCTTTTGAGATAACGCCTATGGGGAAACGCCTAAAGTAATGCAATTTGCATGACAAAATAACTGCTTCATACTTTTTTGTCAGTATTTTTTGCGTGACCGTTCAAGCCAGCGGTGTAAAATAATGCCGGAACTTTGAGGTTTCGCGATTTGAGAAGCAGCTACACAACTGTGATTCATAGTCTACACCAATTTCTGGCTGAATATGTTCTAAATCCTTAATAAAACATGTTCCACTCTTGAACGATCTCTACGGCACTAGAACTCCAATAAACGTAAACAACGCGCGCAAGTGTGCCAACCATCCACAGAAACTTTGGAAATATATTATCTCAGGTACTTTCGTGGGTGCCAATGGGCAAAACTTGTCCTAAAAGACCAAATTACCTCACACGCACCCACATACACACGACTTCACCATACTTTGGCAGTAACTGTCCAACGCAGCTCGATAAACTTGCATCGTTTTGCTTCGGAAAAGTTTACGAAATCGAGCTAAGAGAGACAAAGAGAGAGAACGATAGGGAATGTGCTATTCCCGCCTTCAATGTTGTTTTATAAAGTTTTATATTTCGCCTCTATTTCGCTTTTCCGCACCACGAAAGAATGGTTTGGCAGCTTTGAGCGGTGCAATCAGTGAACCATCGACGCGAGTTCCCTCCCTGTCCGAGTTTCGCTGCTTCCTGTACCGTGCCACCATCGTCGTTGTCGGTGCCGCGCAGCAACCGATAAATCGATAAATCAATTATTTTTAAATATTTTAACTACGAAATCAAGTTCCATTCCACCCACTTGAGCACCCGTACCCGGTGAAACTCGAAACCCAATCATTGGTCGGACCATTTCGTGCGCGTCCTCGGAAATCAACCCACACCCGGGCAGGCGGGACCAAAAGGGGTTTGGAACGCCCATGAGCCATATTTTTACGCTGACACGTTAATAGCCACAAACGTCAGCGCACTGTCCGCCTGTCCAGTTGGCGAGTGAGGTCAGCGTGGGTCAGCATGCAAAGGACGGTGCAGCGTGGTGCTTTAAAATCTGCAGCTGCGATACAATGGTACCACCCCACTGGGTGCCATCTGACGATCGACAAAAAGGTACCTTTAAAAAAATAACGTGAGCATCAACGGCTAATAATTCATTTACTCATTATCATCGCACCGGTGTTTGGTCACTACCGGGTACAGTCATTGGAACAAAGAAATCGACAACAAAAAACACACGGAAACAAAAATCTGTCCCGGTAACATCGTCGACGGATGCTTCCTTAACATCCGCTTCGTCATTTGCCAGGACGTCGTGGTCATACATTTTTGTCACTGGTCCGGGATTCATTTTTTTCTTCTCTTACTCGACCTCTCATTGGGAATTTTTACCGCCGTTGAAGGACAGGAAGTTCTGTTTTTTTACCTTTCCGCTCTTGTTATTGTTTTTTTTTTTACCAAACCGACCACTGGTCAGTCAGTTTGGCGAGTCATTCCGTAGCGTCGTTGATTAAGTACAAATAATTTATTCTTCTGAAAGCTACTTTACATAATTAATATTTCATTGTATTTTTGCTTTCGCTTGCGCTGGTCGCATTCTTCGCGTAAGATTCTCCCCATTGCTGGGCGTTTTACGTTGCTTTTTTCGCATCATTACTCGTGTGCCTTCTGCGAGCGCCCAACATAAGTTTTGCTCATTTAATTTATAGTTTATTTCTTTTGTTCTCACTTTTTGTGCACGGCAAATCGTAAAGAAACACAACGAAACGAGTTAAATCTATGGGGAGTAATTACATTTTAATGTATTTTGAAATATTTTTATTTTTTCCGCAAATCTGCAACATTTCTCTCGCTACCTCTCTATCTCGTTCTCTAAACTTCATTAATTAAGAGCATTATTTTAAAAAATGTGCTACTAACAAAGCTAAAGCTTCCAGCAAATGTTCGCAATGAATTCATTGCGCCTAAAAGTAGGCAACCAGCATGACAAGTATACTCTTTTTAGTCTACAAAATAAGAAGCAATGAAATACAGACTTAGAAGTTCCGTATAAGTACGTACAGTTACAAAGAAAGTGCTCAAACAGATGGCGTTGCCTATGATGGCATTTGTTACCATAATACTTGAAGGTGATAAAACCAGGCCACTATTTAATGAGTGAATGAAGCTCACGCATCTTTTACTCACTCCAACAACATAGATCGGACGGAAAAGGTTGTCTCCACAACCGCCAATAATGCTGCAAAGCAAGGCAAGATGCTAAATTTTGCCCCATATAACCGGACTGCAAGCAAGGGGTTGACACAGCAAAAACTTTCTCCCACCTCCATCCATCCTTGCTCCCAACCCGCCTGTTAATGGTGCAGAAGTTAACCGAGGGGCTTAATAAAATCATAAAATTAATTAGAATTGACTTTTGCTCTCTGACTCGCAGTCCTTGGATTGCACACGGAAGTGTTGCGTAGGGCGGGTCTCGCTTTATGTGCCACGCCTTGGCTGTCGCAAAATGGTGCGGAGAAAGTTTAGCGATTTAGCGAGCGACCCCTCGCGCCCCGGCCCCAAACTCTCCGGCACTCCCAGGGACTGCTAATCTGCATTCCCGATCGCACGGCTACAGTATCAACCGGGTTCCCTTTACCATTCCCTCGTGTCATACGGTGTTAGTTAGTGGTTTGTTTTATGTATTTTTACATTCTTCCATCAGCGTGTCAAGCGAACAGGGTGGAAGGTGCGTGCCGATGCACGGAAGCACAATCAGCAGTTACTTGGCATAAGCTTCAAGGTTTCAAGGCAGACGTGTTCCGTGGACGAACAATTCATCCGTGTCCCGCACCTCCACCAAGCCGGGAAATGTACGGGCAAATGTTTCTCCAATTTTATGAACACCAAACCGGCCGGGGAGCGAAATTCCTACGGAAAATTTAATGACCTCGTGAGCCATTTTTAAATGCTGCTTAAGCTTTTAATTATGCTGCTTCCCGTTGGTACGCTTGGCAAATGTAACGATCGATTGCCGAAACGAACGGCAATGGGAAACTTTTCCCATAAAGCAAAAATCAACCATTTACGATGATAAATTTCAACCTGTATCGAGCTATGCGGAAGTCCGTAACATTTTAAAGGTTTACATCTTTCCCTTTCGGAATGCCATCAATCGGTGCCCAAGCAGGGAAGGTCACGTTTAGTTTAATGTCGTCCCATAAATGTGACCTCACAAAAACAGGAATGATAATTGCATAAATAACCTGTGTTTACCATTCGCTGGATACATGAAGTACACTTTGAAGCTTGATAATGTTATCAAGTGCTACGATGATAGACGATCTGAAATAGATCCGAAAGAGACATTCCAATTAAAACGTTATTGTTGCAATATAATTTTCCTGTTGTAATAGCAACCACTATAACTAGTTGAAACACACTTTCAAAGACCATCCCAATGGAGAGGAGAGATGTGTCCTTAAATAAGCATTAAAAACATTCACTTACCACATCCGTCATTATGGGATAATTTGAGCCTGTTACGGATAAGAACCTTACCACAATCGGCTGCAATGTGCTGCTAATGAAAAAAAAAGTCGCAGAAAGAAAACAAAAGAGAAATGCTCCACAGTACCATTCACTGGACACATGAACAGGTGTGAAGAAGCGTTAATCACACTGCATTTAAATATCGGAAAGAGTGAAATTAAACCCACACCACACCGTCGGGTTGCCGCCGGATGTCATGTTTGTCTCGTGTCTAATACAACGGGAAAACCCATCATGACGCTAAAAGGTTACCCATCGTAAGTGTCGCGAGTAAATTGTTCTCGAAAATGGGTTTCCTGGCTACTTTTTTTCCTTCGCTCTCTTGTTACCGGAGGAACTAATTTTCTCGCTCGTTTTATCCGGAGGTGGTGTGTCGTCTTTCGCCGGTCGTATAGGACAACACCCAGGTGTGGGACGGGAGCACGGTAATGGCTGGAAAATATAACCGAAGCTCCGTGGTGCTAACGGCCACAGAATAGACCACTTCTGTCCGGTGTGTTCTGCCTCACTGAGTGCTTTCTGCACTGTTCCGCGTACGGTGAAGTTGAGGTCTCCACTCCAGCAATGGATGTTATTCTTGCATTAAACTCTAATTAAAGCCTCGCAGCATTATCCATCGCTCATTAGACAGGGGTGTGCCGAAAGGTGGGCGAAAGGGTCGTGGGCCGAGGGGTTAGATGTGGTTTACCGGACCGGAGAGCAGACGGATGCTTCATCCTTCGCATCGAAGTGCGTTTTTCGGACGTTCGAGCAGAAAGTCTAACAACATCTCCCCAGCAATAGTGCCCGGAACACCGCAAGGACGCACATTGTTTAAGTTGAGTATCTGTAGGGAACGGTAGCCACTCGCCGGTCACAAACTCATATGGAGAGCAGCAGCATTGGACACTCGGCCCGATCGAACGACCCCAAAAGCCGAGACCCGTGCGACCCAACACCGGATGCGGGCGATTTGCATATTATAATGAAAATTGAAATCAATATAATTATTTTTTCATTATTTTGCACACTGCCATTTTGCCATCCCGTCCACAACGGGTCGGTTGGTGCCGACACGACAGCACGGTGGCTGTGTGGACGTTTCGGGCAAAGATGCACACGTTCGGGAGGAGCTGATCGGTAAAGAATCGCTTTTCGTAAGCACAATTTGTTCGCCACGGGTTCCTACGGATGTCCCCATGGACGGCTATTTCTGATGCGGAAAAAGGTATGTTAATGTTTCCGCTTTCGAAACCGACCCACTCAGGATCTAATAAGCTTCACCTAATCCAGCATGAAACGTTTTCCGCTAAATGTAAATCATATTTAAGCAACAACAAATACGGAATTATCAAACTGGAATCGTCGAAAAAGAAAAAACCTAACTTTAATATATACAAAAGTTAATTGAAATCTGAAGACGCTGCAAGGTGGCAAAACAAATAAACAAAAAACCACCATGCTCCATTAGCCGGGTTTGTAAAACATGCTATGAAAGGAAAATTAATAGTTACGCTTAAGCGACCCTTTCGTTACCCACAAACCTACAAACTACCATAAGCTTTTCCCTTTTATTTTGATGGCCTTCTATTGATCAAAGCGCCCGATAGGACAGTAAACTGTTGCGCAACGTCGGTTGGAAAACTATTTGTCGATGTCAACCCAAGGATACACTGGGTCCATGGCACGGGGTTTACTGCATAACGATTAGGTGACTACTTTTTCCTGAGGTTTGCCCGCACAACCATTCAGAGGGCCATTGTTTTTAACAATAATGACACCTAAAAATAATAAAGAACAACCAAACACACAAAAAGCCGAAACATCACAAAATTAATGATCGCGTTCGAAGAGCGGTTTGCACATTCATTGGTGACTCTAACTTTCACGCAATTCCGGGAAATTGAACTTCCCGTTTTCTGGCCATCATGTTGGGCCGTCCTTAGCTTTTTGTGAAGTTTAAGCACGGTTAAGCCACCAGGTTCGATGTTTTTCCGAACGAACGAACGCAACCGGACTAAGTAGGCATTATTATTAACCTTCCGACCGTGACCGATGTTAATTGTGAAAACCGGCCAAAATGAAGCCATCATCATCTCACCCTCACCCCGGGATACGTTGGGTTCTGCTTTTACCAAACTCCCCGGTACATTAGCCGACACGGCAAGGGTCGCCTGTCGGTGAAGGTGAGCTTAAATATTTTTCATTATTATTATTATGAATAACGCTATCAGCGTTGTTGGTTGTTGCATCGCTTAATCGTGGCGTTTTGCGCTGCTGTTCTGGGCACATTTTCCACCAGCGGGTTCATCAACGGGAGAAGAAAATGCCCCTTTCTACATCAAGCGATAGGAAGGGCAGGTGATGAGCGGATAGAAGGTGGCCCAATAAGAGCCCTGATTAGTTTTTAACGGTAAGACAGATATTGACATCGATTAATGTCACCTGTCAAGCGGTTCGCGACAACAAAAAGTTTGCAATGGAACCAGGCGAAACTAACACCAGTTTTGACGACGGATGATGGTTGGGAGAGTTTTTTTTCAACTCTTATTTATCGTGACACATTGCGATGGGTTTGATGAGCATTAAACAACGACGATGGCCACTAAAACGAAAAAGCGATATGAATAGTTTATCACACAGTTTACCCAACCTGGCGCATGATCGTAGTTGGCTAGATGATTCTAAATTGATAAAAATTCGTATAGTGTCCACGAGATTACAGACAGACAAGAGTAGTGAATAATTTTCGAATAAAAACAATTTCACCGTGGCCAAATAAATGCCCTCGCATCCAAAACAAACAGAACGGATGCTGGCGTAGATTAATAACAGCAGTTTGGAGGATGTTTCTTTTACAAAAATATATGTATGAATGTGTGTATGTGTGTGTGCGTAAAAGGGCAAGGCCGAAAAGTGTCGTACTAAAACATCAGCTCATCCCCAAGCAAACACTGCTAATCCCTTTCGGCTAAAGTCCTTTTGCAGGACATTGATTTTGGTTCCGGCAGGGTTTTGCTGTTGTCCCACTACTTCCAGGTGGATCGGAATCTGAAAATTGGAAACCCATCCGTGGAAGGGATCGATCGATTGTATGGTACCGGATATTTGACACACCGAAAATAACACCGGTGCTTGGAGGAGGGTTGGGTGAGGAAAATCCTTCATATCCCTCTGCGTAACCACCCGGTGACGGTTTCCGAAATAGCAGTTAACGAAATCATCGTTATCTCGTTACAGTGCTGGAGGACATTTTTCGTGTATCGTTGCGGCATTTTCCGATTTTTGACGATTGGACAGTGGAAAGGAAGAGTATGAAAGTGAGATTTTTACCTTTCGTTCGCTGACAGCTGGAAGAGAACTAGCTTTGGACAGTATCCCGGACCAGGACACCGGTTGACGGTCGTGACATTCCTCCGGTGGACGATTGCGTCCCACCGCTGTGCCACCCACCTTTGTTGACGGCGTCTCCACGTTCGTCTGTCCAATTCCATCCGGATGATTGACGTTATCTGCGCCTCCTCCTCGACCTTCCTGAATCGGGTCCGCAATCATGTCACCGGTGGTCGGAGTGTGCGGTACGTGCGTTGGAGGAGACTGCCCGACCTGCTCTTCCCACCGGCAATCGACCCGATCACGTCCGGGATGTGATGTGTCTGGACGGCGTGAGGGACAGCAAGGTCTGACGAACTTGTGCTCATTCGTGGTACGATCCACAGGGCGGCCGAAACCAGCAACCGGACCGGCACCGGGGTGACGCCAAATCGGACGCTTTCCTGCACCGACACCTCCACCAGCAGCAGTTCGACCCCTTTGGGAGGCTTTTTTGCTCGCTCTGTTGTTGTTCGGGTTGGTCTTCGTTTGCGGTTGTTGCGGTGGGATGGCGTAGGAAGGATCGGTATGAGCAACCACAACACCGGCAGCAGCAATATTGGTTGTGGCCGGCTTGTGGGCCGGTATGTTCAGCAAAACCTCGGTACACTTTTTTACATAGTTCGAGTTCATTATTCCGTTCGTTGGTTGAGGTGTGGATGTGGAGCCGCTCCTGACACATACACAGAATCTTTCCTCTCCAATAAACTATACTCGTCCTTGCGTTTGCACTTAGTCGGTGCGAATTTGCTGCTGTGGATGACAGTTTTGGTGACAAAAACAAAAAAGGAAGAATAAATACGTTTCACCCGTGTCGAAATGGTAGCCAAAACCCGTGTCTCACCGATACACTGCTGACCAGAATATGTTCAGGCAAGCAGCAATTTTATTAGATTAAAATCAAACCTGCCTGCAGCTTCTGCCGACCAGCAGGGGTTTGTTTTGATTGCGTGCAGACCTTCCTCACAGCAATGTTTTCTTTTTTTCGTCCCTTGTTCTTCGTCACATTTATTGGTACGCAATTTTACTGACCTGGGGACGCACAATCCACGAATGGGTTTCCCAATTTTTTCAAGACATAAAAATACAGCACTTAATCGTGTTAGCAGAATGGATGGGATTGTTTGAAGTGCTTCAATCAACACGGTCCACTAAAATAATCCGCACAGACTTTGCCCAAAGAGGCAGAAACAACTGAAAATTGATTTTGGAGTAAACTAACGTTTGACGCAGTCTGTCAACGATTTTGACCGAGACAAGCGTTACTAGTGAGCCACGTTAACGATAGCAAAGGTGTCTTGGATGGGGCGTTATGAAATGTTCGACTAGTTGCTAGTTTCCTTCACAATATGGGTTCTTATTTACACTACTCCTTCAGCTGCACTTCCCGTTCCTAGCAATTCACGAGCAACAAATTTTTGAGTGTTTTCATGGAAATAATCAGAACCAGGAAGACGGGATGCGGTGTCTATTTTCGTAGCGTCGTAAAAATAAAACTAACAACCCCGATTGCATCGGAGTTAATGTCGTCTGGCGGGTGGTATTCGGCCGGAGTAGCAAGATTTTGTTGCCTCGTTTTCGCGACCATAAAAACGTAACCAGAATAATGAAACACATTTATTACGGAGCGCAGCGGTGGGTGATAACGCGGTAGAATCTTCCCTACGCTGCTTACGGTTAGTAAACGCACATCCATATAATCATTACGACTCGCGCATCTCATTCCGTGGTGAGATGAGTTTTACTAACGAGGTTTTCTTGCTGTGCTTTTGCCGCACCCATCAAGAAGCCGCAATTTCTATTAAAAGTCAGCCGGTTTGCAAATGTTCCTATAGTTTCGCTAGTGATGGGGAATGCTACACATTTAAAACGCAGAGTTACAGCTTGAGAAGCACTGAAACAGCTCGTACAATCGGGAGAGCGAGAGAGCGGTATGGTGTTTTCTCTTGTACAGCGCGTCACGCTTTGGTTTGGTGGAGCGAGAATCTCATCTGCCACTCCACGTTCAGCATCCGCGGTGACTTGGATGGACGATTTGTCTCCATCTTCGATCGACCGACCAATACGTTCCGAGGTAACAGAAGCAATCGAAGCGGGAAGCAATTCTTTTTCAGTGTTAAGTAGTGAATTTCGTGTGTGATATTTCGATTACTTTCGAGAAGCTTTGTAGGTCACGTCGTGTATGCGTGGCGCGCATGTTGGAGCGACCTCCGAATGCGTGCGTGTTGTGTTTTGATCGATTGTTTGATACACGGTGCGTGTTGTTTAAGTGTATGCGTGACGGCGCATGACCGGTTTGTCGACCACGATCGAGCTGTGTATTGTTTTTGCACCTGCGTGTGGTGTGCATAGGTGTGTGACGATCGTATGCTTTCGAATTGTGTTAGTGTTGGTGTTGTTGTTGCCGTAGCTCCAATCATGCACTTCGAAATGTGCATTGTTGCATCACATTACTAAACCGGTCGGCGTGACATTACGCTCGAATGGAGTTTTTTTGTTCTCTCACTGGTATGTAGATTGTAGAATTCTTCTCAAAGCATGTGGGTGTGGGACAATACACATTCTTGCTGCTAGTTACCGATACCTTATCAAAATCACAGCTCGTATAAGAATATGACTAAACGCAGCAATAGACAGCTCATTATCGCGTTATCTGTTGACTGGGTGAAAACGGAGTGAGATAGGTGAGAATGAGCAAGAAGAGCAGAAACTGAGGCTCATCTTTCATTGCACGCACTTTTGGTTGATGGGGAGCTTCTCACTTCTTCATACATAGGCCATGAGCAGATTAGTATGTACCAGATTAAAACATTCTATTTCAGATTCGTATTATTTTTTGTTGTTTCAACATAGTCTTCTGTCTGCTGATTTTGTATGCGAGTGTACGATCTAGACGAGTTTCGATCGATCAGTTTCATTTGTTATAACATTGATTAGAAATTATTCGATGACAAAGTGAACGATTCCCACCGATACCAATCAATTCGCATGACTCCAGCTGATTGTTGTCATGTTAAATAACAATAATGAACTCTTCTGTCCCCATGACATACCCTTCGTTTTCGTAATAGAATATGTAATGCAACGTTTGTGTGATAACGGCAAAGTACTCACCAACTTCCAGCTTTACGGGGTGATCATTTCCTTTTGAAGTCTCTAATCTAGTGATATAAGGGCAAATAGTAAAAACAGACACTTGAAATTATCACCTACAGACAACGATAATGACGGGTGCGATTACTACATCGTTTCGTGAGCACGTGTCACGGGTAAAGCCTCCAACAGAACATTACAGAACAAACAATAGACAAGATTGTGTCAAGATGGAAACAACCGGTACACCGTGGATGTGGAGCGGCATAAACGCGCATATCATCCGACCGTGAACTTGTAAATGATAACGAGACAATTCCCTAACCTCATTCTTAATAAATAAAACGCAGCGGAACAATCCGACAAATGGTATCGATTTAAGTAAATTTAATTAAAACGCTGACAATCTACGATTGTCATCTTAATGAGCGTAAATGACACTTATTGCTCGTCTATTGCATTGCGCATGTACGCGTGTATGTTTCTGCTGATGCACACAGCGAATTGCTAATTTATCATCAGCGGACAATCTTTAATTAAGGTTCATTAATTGATGCACTTACTGTGCAGTGAAAAAACAAAACCAAAAAAAAGGCACAAATGCATCGCGTGCAACATTTTAATGCTCTCTGTCCTCGCTAATAAATCGACAAATTGTGCCGTTCATTATCGAACCACTTGGTTGATGCTGTTTAGTAGTCGTTAATTTTGCATTTTGTGCGAGTTTGAACTGCGAAGCCGGGGTGTGCAACATTTATTTTATTTCCATTTTCCCAGCGCCCTCTGTTTTGAGGACGCAAATATTCGAATTGCTTCATAAAATTTTTCGACTCCGTTTGTTTCGGGCACAGCAAATAACATGAAGTCACGCCTGGCCATGCGCCTTGCGGATGCTTTAACAACCGGTAATAACTTTTCCATCATCAGTCTTTCGATTAACCCGAACTCGATCGAACGCCGAGTGTGACGAACCGTTCCCGGAAAACAGGTGGTCGATATTAGCGGGAGAGGAGTGGAGGTTGGTCGACCATTCCCCGGCGTAGATGCGCCACCCTTCGCTGGAAGCTGTTGTTGCTGACGAATTATTGGAAAAGTTTATTAGCATGTTTAATTATTTATCGAGGTAGTCGCTAAATTGTGCAAGCCGTCGAGCCTGTCACCACCTCACTGCCACTAGTCTATGGCCAACGGGGGCGGGTGGGAATATTCCCATTCCCTTCTCCACCCATTTCGCTTTCCCACCCGGAACGGTGCTCGCTCAAGCTGGGTTCTAGATTGAATTAAAATTATGCGGCTTCCGGGAGGGTTTTTCAAAAGAGAGCCCACGTCGGTCGTTCTCTGGCGCGGTACACATCATTCGACGCGGCCTACTATTTCTAGACCACCTCATGCAGCTTACAGCGACGCCGGTAAAATTATTGATTAGCGTTTGCTCGGCACGGTAAGGAGATTAGGAGCGTGCCGCGCATCAATGGGACATTCAGCATATTAGCTGTGCCCGCTGGTGTAAGCCTCGCGCTAACAGCCGTAACGCCTGTATGCTTCGTTGCGTTACGCATCGGTTCGCTCGGGGCGCCGGAGGTACGATGCGGCAAAGCTTGACAAAGTTTTTAGCAAATAAATTGTGTTGGAATAAATTTTATTTGTTCGCGTCATTACAGCACGGAAGCGGACGGTTACGAAGGGAACTAATTTGGTAGTTAGTGTATGAAGATAGTTGGGAGAGAGAGAAAGAGAGAGAGAGAGAGAGAGAGGTGGAAAATTGTAGGACACATGGTCGCTAGAAACGCAAAGGATGAAAATGATTTCATTTAAGCTTTATTTACTTCGAATTCACTAATTTATTGCTTCGGATGGAATTTTCGGATGGGGAGTTGTGGTGCAGGCGAGCTTTTCGCTCGTAAGGGGATTGAGCCACTAGCGTGTGGTTAATTTCCCACGGCATTTGTGACACTGTATTTGCGCGTTTTGTGTATGTGTGTTCACCTCCTTTCCTTCCAGCGTTTCCATCGACCAGTTTGCAGGATTTCGGAATCCAGCCTCCGATCAGACCCGACTACCGAGCTGCTGCCGGAAGTGCTTAGGAACTTCCGATGGGAGCCTCATTACAGAAGCACCTGTTCCTTCTCCCCTGCTTTTCACCAACCTCCGCCCGTCCACTACACCCCCACCGTGGGGAAATTTTATGTGCATACGATAATGACTTTTGAATTAAGTATCTTCTCGTTGCCACTTGGCCCAATTACCACTCAGATCACTTCCAATTACCGTGCTGCACTAGCGGGCGGGTGTGTGAGTATGTGTGATTGGGGTAGATAGTAGAAAACCTGATTGCCGGCGTTTCGGTTTGTGTGAATCGATGGAAAAGTGAGTTATCTCGATAGTAAGCGAATTTGGCCCAGTGGATTTTGTGATAATGCATTCAGTTTTTTTTTTGGTACTGTTTTGCTAAATTCACCGTAGAATGTCTATTGATCTGGCTCTGCCATTGGAATTTATGCAAAATGTTGATTGCATCCATTTAGGCTTACAAGGCTTACACGAACAGTAGAGTGGTAAAGTGAAAGAATGTGAAAACTAACGCAAGTGGAAAATGCTGCATATTTTTTAGCTTGAAATTTGGAATTACAAATTCCACACTGTATGCAAAATACATTTCAAACTTTCAAGTATTTTGTGCAAACGAAGCGGAATAAAAGTTGATCACATTAATTGCTTTTTCCTATCAAATCAGAACATACCGGAAAGTCAGTGCTAGTGCTAGAATTGCGAGAATTTTGTGATTGATGTTGAGGGAAGGTATAATGAATGCAACTCACATAAAAGCTTAGCATACACTTCGAAAACTGTGCAATTCCGTGCATAAAATAAAAATGTGGAACCGAGTTTTTTTACACGCATGTTTTGCAACCGTATCATTAGAATTTTTCAGGAATTTATATCTGACGATCAAAGTTAAGTTTTGCTGTGGAAGTTGTAATTTTACTCCATTAGTCTTTATTAAATAGCAATAAAATCGAGTTGCTTTCATACAGCGTATAAACTTTTCGAACGCCTAAACGTATGCAAATTGTATTGCAAATCCTCTTTCTTGGCCTTTTAGGCTAAATATTGCTCTGCGAAACAATGATTTTTTTTTAATGTTTGCTTAAATACCTTAGTAAAGCATCGATGATTGTGTATGTAAAATCTACTAAGCAAATGATTGTCTCATTTTTTAAAACTATGGATGACTGTCATTAAACTATTTAAACTATACCCAACACCACAGCCATTAAAAGAAAGCCAACAGAATAAATTGCATTCAACTCTTCCAGCGCAGAGCGTTCAATAGCGAAAATAAATCCTCCCTCTTATTACCGGACACTTTACAAGTTCAACGACACTTCCGTTTTTGTTTTCATTGTCAATAATGCCGCTTTTAAATTTGATGCTCACTCTACCATCTGCCGAAAGGAACGATGGCTGCCGTCTGCCAATTTCCCCGCCAGTGCGCCACCAGCCAAACGTTTCTAGTGTTTACGACCCCACTAACGACTTCTTCGAAGCGCCAGTTGAAATCGTTTACCGATGATCGGTTACGAATGTTGGCCCAGCCCAAAAAAAAAACAGGGCTCGCGGCGCTAATGGCTCGTAATAAATAGGTAGCAAAAGTAGTGCTTACCACAGCTCCAAAGCACGGTGTAAAGTTTCTTATCTGGCTTTTTAAGCATGAACGGTCTGTTGTTTATGGTCACATTTAGCCCACCGGTTAAGGGCCACTCGAGGTTTGGTGGATAAAAATAAAATACAAAAAAGGGTAATAGAAAATTCACTTCAATCGCGTACACCCCACGCCAACCAGCAGACGCGCGTCGGGGGTGAAGAGATGCGCTAGCCTATTAGCGTAATTGATAACATTTCAATACACGCTGTTGCCCTCGCTTCAATCAAGGATAAACGAAACGAAGCGAAAATTTTAGTACCCTTTCAGCATAATTGCAGTCCGCCTTGGTCGGATATCTTTATTAAACGGAGAGTGGCTAGCACTGGGAAGCCGTGTGCGCATACAAACGATCTCCTCCTGTCCGCGACTCGTCCTGGCGGTGGTGTTTGTTTATTCCTTGCCCCGAGGACGATAAAACTTTCGTCCAGCAGTATCGTCACAAGCTGTTACCGTGGAGCTACCAGACATAGGGCACGCGGTCCTGTTTTGGCTACTTTGTTTATCAGATGGCACCGAGCAAAACCCCTTTTTGTCGGGGATTACATACATTATTATTTTATTGTAGGCCGCGAGCGAACTCCATTGCTCTATGATGAAGATCAGTTTTTGCTGTTGCGAGTTCCAGCCGTCAGGTGTAGGTGTATGGTGGACCGTCTAGAAGCGTTCGGTTGCAGGATCGTAAGCAGGATTCAACTCTCCATGAAGGCTGGTAATGCTCGACTTTGGTTGGCCTATACAAACAATCGCGCACCGGAAGTGGTCGGAAAGCCCGAACCCGAAAAAGTCTTTGAAGACTTAAAGGTAAAATCTGTGGAATAAGAGTACGCTTCCAAAGAGGACCGCCAAGAAATTTCCCCCCTCCCTCATTTCCATAGCTTTGTGCACGAAAAGCAAAAACGGGAAAACCTTCGGGTCGGGAGGAAATCATTTCTCGCACAAAAGCTCGCGTACGCGTAAGAAGCGTTTTCTTGTGAGCATTTTAGGTTTGCTATGATTATGCTTCCTTCGCTGCTTATGCTCCCATTTGAACCAGTGCCCGTACATAAGTTGACCGGAATATGGCCGAAAGATTGAAATAGGATCCACATTCTTTCCGGGGCGTCCGCTTGCGAAACCGCACTCTTAGCACAATCGCACACAAATACTCCACGGCACAATTTCGAGGATCCGGCGGCCTCTTCCGTCCATGTCCATCTGAGCAACGGTTCGTTTCAGCACGACCGCGGAACGTTCAGATGCAATCGCGAAGATTCTACCCGAAAGTCTGCCAGGCCTTTGAAATGGCAGTCGGAAAGCTTATTATCGGACGGTTTTCTCACCGAGCCAGTCCGGGGTTGGCCTTTATGAATACCAAATGAAGCTACGGCAGTGCTAGCACACGAATGCGAACAATGAAGCTGGGTGGACCGGTGTTCTCGCGAAAAACGTTTCCCTCCTCATTCGGAGCTCCATTTTATTCTATGATTTTCGCATTGACCGGAAGTCGGGCAGGAAATTTAGCACAGCGAGTGAGCTGAATTTGGAACAAGATTTTGCCGGCCCAAGATGATGCAGCAGCGACCTCTCTCCTTAGAAAAATGGTGTGTGCGCGTTCGGAAAGATTTCCTACGCTATCGCACGTAGAGAAACGATCAGTTCTAGTGTATGTGAAAGTGTGTTTTTTACTGGAAAAAGAGTTTGTGAATTTAAATCTATTTTCGATTGTCATGAGTGTTGGTATGACGAAGGTGCTGCTAATACTAAGATTGCTTTTTTGGTTAGCACTGTTTAAAATTGAATTTTATGTAGCTGTAGGAGTTGAGAAAAAGATTTCGTTAGATATGACGCATCCTCGATGGAATCAAGACTTGAACTCACAACTTACTCCATACCAGCGCAAACTGCTCCAAAGCATACCACGCAGTTATTGGGTTACATGAACGGTAAAATTCAACCTGATTCATCCAAATGCTTCCTCTTAATGTTGAATTAAAGTAAAGTTAGTGTGTCCGAAACTTGTTCTACGACTACAGTGCTTGTTTTGCACCGTAAAGAATAAAATCACACAATCATTAAGCGTCTATTGAAAGTCTGGTGAGTTCCGACCAATACTTCGATTACCATTTATATCCGCTTCCCCAATGCATCCTTTCAACTACTCCTTTCTACCTCCACGCACACACACACAGAAACTCTCAGCTGGACGTAAATGGCCTCCGGAAGAACTAAAGTATTCGTTTGGAAAATGGTTCACGGCACAATGCCCGAGAAGGCATGCTTTCCACACTCCGGATTCGGACGAGTTGAGCCGTCCGAAAATAAAAGCCCCGGGACAGCTCACGTCCCGCACCCGAAACGGCCAATTGATATATTGGAAGGGAAATGTCGAAAACAATATTGGAAATGTTGTTTCCAACTCCAGCGCCACCACGTGCCCTGCCGTCGTGGGGGTCCTCCGGTACGAAGCAAAGGATACGGATGGTCCCAGCAGAACGGCACACTCACACACCCAGAAGCGAGAATCAATGAGTTCGCGAGCGAGGAGCAAAACTGATTAAAATAAGATATATTTGTTACGCCCAGCCGGTTGGGCTGAAGTGAAGAAACCTTCTCCATTTGCGGGCCGTGTCGGTTCCAGTGAGCGTGCCCGGGAGGCGATCGATTGGTCCGTCGGATGGTCGGAAGCACCACCGAAAGCATGGGGCAGAAATGGCCATAAATTAGTGAAATTGAAGTGAACATCCGCCAACCCGCGCCCAACCGCCAGGTCCTGTTCGAGGCAGTTTATTCTAGGATTCAGCTTCATCATAGCGTCGGAGGCGAGTCATGGGTCGATGGCAGCCGGTGTTCTGGAAATGGCAATCCTTCCAGCCCGGGGAAAGCTCTGCAACTGACTGGCGGTGTAGTTGAGTGTCTTGGACATGGAAGAACGCGCCAGCAGACGAGTGGTGTTGCACAACGGCGTTTACGGTACACTTGCGTCCAAAGTACTTCATATCGGTTCTGGTGCGGATGGGAAACGTTCTCAATTTCTGCTCAATTACTTGCCCGTACAGTCAGTGGGCGAATTTCGCACGAAACGGTAACTGCATTAGGGGACACGCTGGGTTCGGTGCGCATACCGGCGGTTGGCTGCTAGAGCCCCCGGAAAAGGAAGACCAGAAAACGTCCACGGGAAAGTCAAGAAGATAAATGTGTGCACCTACCGGGGGAACTTGACGCTCTATGGACGACGATACACCGCGATGACATTAGCCACAACCGGCGTCTGACAAGCGGCCATTTTAATGCTCTCCTGTGCCTGTCTTCTGCGCCAAACTGAAAGCAATTGCTTCATATCATCAAAATGATGCTAATGGCCATGCCAACTCCTTCCCGTTCAGATGCTCCCCTGTGGGAAGTCCCGTAACAGACAGGAGCAGCTATAGCAATAGCAACCATAATGATCATAACAGAGAATGCCGGATGTGTGGAAAGCACAAGGGTACAAAAAAAAAACGTCGCTCAAGGAATCCACTCCCAGGCAAGCACAAGATCATGAGTGGGTCTGCCACTAAAAGCCATAAGAATGGGCTGCTCGTTCTCATCCATATATGGGCTATAAGAACCGTACCGCGGTGAACCGTCCCAAGAAATCGGTGACGGGGAAAAGCATTAAGATGAAATGTTTTAAATCGAACCTCGTACCAAACGGAAGGAAGTCAGTCCTTTTGGGGGAGATTTTTTGTTGTTGTTGGTGCTGCTGTTCCAATGGCCCACACTACGAACATGATGGTTTCTTTAAAAGTGAGAACCATTTGCTTTTTGCGCCCATTCTGCCAGTTCGCGTTCGCGTGGTGGATGGTGACATACTTGCTCTCGCATGCATTACCAACCGTTGCCATGAGTGCGATGTTCCGGTATATGATGATCACTGGAACTGAAGATGATGGTAGAGTTATGAGCTCTCTGAATGATGTTTACTCCCCAGGACGGCAGTCCTTTTTGCAACCAAGTGACTGATGCAATGGCACCAGTCAACATGCTCGTCCCTCCACTTGATGTCCTTGTGGTGGTCCCGGTGCTTGTGGTGCAAAACATGGGTGATAAAATATACACAACGCCTTCCATCTTGCCTTTCCTCCACTCCTAGCTGACTGCACAAGATAGTGGATTGTAAATAAAATATGGATGAATCGTGAGTTTCTTCTTGATCTGCCAAAGTGCTTAAAAACGATCGCATTTCATCTTGGTCCAGCGCTGTGGTTATGCATTTATTTGATGATTTATGGTTGTGCTCGTTTGTTCGTTGTTGCTGTCCAAACAAACTCCAATACCCCGTACCATGGGCACGTCAATTCGATGCTCGGTGCAGACAAATTGTATGTCGATGGGGTGGTGTGTTCTTTTTCCGCATGCATCCGACACGACGGTGGTTCGATGGGTTTTTGGCAAATTTGAGGAACCATTAAGCGACCGTTTTGGGATTAATCCACACGATTAAATAAATTGAGACATACGGACAACGATCCCGTACCGGCTTCTATCGACGCTGCTTTATTGGTCCGTCTAATCCGGGGAAGTGTTTATGCCGATCGTTTGACATGATTTATACTGTCGGATAGTTAGCAGAGTGGCGATGGAATTTGTGTGTGTGGTTGTTGCTGCTAGCTTTTCGATGTGTTGGTTGATTATATAATGTTTTTTTATTTGGCTAATAATATTCATCCTTCAAGGAAGGAAATGATAAACAAATCATCCCTAATGATCATCTCACAAATAATGATTACATGAAGCGATGAAGCGAACAGCGCTTCGGGAAAATGTTTGGAAGATTCGTTACTCGTTACCAAAGCGACTGTTTTGGTATTTAGGAAAATTGTACTAAGCATCAATAATGATTTGCGATTCTGGTAAGAAATAGACGGGACGATTACACAGGAACACTTAAATTGATTAGAAGTAAGACGCTTTTGTTTTGTCGATTGCATAGCCTTAGGCGTTTTTCCACATTTCAGTTACATCATTTAACAATAAAAGCACAAAGTAGTGCTATTTGATGGACATAACTGAACAGAAAAATAACGTTTAATATGTTCATTCTTCAATTCCGCCTATCACCTTGTGAAAATTTCACTAGTAAATGCAAACCCTAGCAGTAAAGTTGTAAAACCCACCAATGGACCGAAACGTCGAATGGACACTGAGAGAAATATGGCACGAACTCAGGTAACGGCCGTCTTCAGACGGTGGTCAACAAATGGTCCGATAAATCCTCGCGCAAACAAAGTTGTGGCCGGCCACCGAAGTTATTTCCCCGTTTCGATCACGTTCTCTCGATGTGCAAGAAGCTGCCCCCGGGGGTGGCAAGAGTCGAGCAAATAATGCACCGATAAGGTGGGGGGCAATAGTAACTGTTTGCGGAAACGGACGTTCGGGATGATAGTTTACCACCGGTTGGAGTGGTTCTATTCCGCAAAGGTAGACTTATTAACACAATTTCACCGTTCCAACGAACATTCGACAGGCTGTGGATGTACACAGCGGAGTTCGTAGTTTTGCAATCAAAATTCGATGAACCATCGGTTTCGGGCCATTCAAAACAGAAATAATTGAAATAGTTTCCACCGTGGCAGGGGTGAGCAGCGGGTTCTCGTGCTAGGGGTTGCTCCTGACGGAACAGGGTTGTAATCAATCGAACGGTTTTTACGTTCGAGTGAAGTAAGGTGAGGTAAGACACGATGAAATTGTTGCCTCAACTACCAGAACTTGAGGATGAAAACGCTACAGAGTCTTCTGCAACCGCATCCATGGAAGTCCCAAGGTTTGTTGACTCTAATGTTCCAATATTGCTTTTTAAACGTTGGACATAAGCACCACAAACAAGATGGACCTTTTTTTCGGCAAAATGTCATTCGTAGGGCTGTGTATTTGATGGTAGTTCTATTTTCATTAGTGTGAAACCTTGTTTGCTTAACAAAAGTTGCGGAATAACCGAACAAACTGGTCAACATTGATGAGTTCATGCGGTTCTTCCCTGATAACATCCCACCAGGGATGGGAACTGGGATATCATTTTAGGGACAAACATAGTATAATAGAGTAAAAAAAAAAACTCTTTTCAACAACAGGGACCCTCGCATGCAATCGGCTGGAATTTGTGGTGAATGCGACAAACAACATTAAAACAAAATGAAATTTAAACTCACAACATCATCGCAATAATGATCAGCCGTGTACGGTACCGGGGCGATTGTTGTCGTGAAATGTTGGTGGTGCTTGTGGTGTTTATTTATTTATTTGTTTCAGTGCAGCTGCTCGAAGCACGAATAAATAGGCGCCAAGAGTTGAATCACACACCCGGGGAGGGTAAACGGGATGCACCTGCACGCTTGTGCCGCCGGTTCACAAATTGTCATAAATCCCGATGTTCTGCGTTCTGACCAATGTTTGTGCAAACCTGCGGGAATGTATACCGGCAGTGCTTTCGTTTGCTTTGGGTGCACAAAATCTGTTGTTTGAGCTTACTCAGGGTGTACGGTTTCGTAAAAAGTGACGATTGCACCATGCATGATTGCCTACTTGTAGGCGGTTTGTGTTGCGGATTGATTAAAAGCCCAAAGGTATGCAATTAACATGACATAGTTTGCCGATTAAGAGATATTTTTGTTTTATACAATGCCTCAGTGGCTAATAGGGTAAAACAATTTTTTGTTCATATCATAACTGAACTTTTTTGAATACCTAATTCAGGTTTTATCTGTGTCATTTAGGTACCCTGCAGGATGCGCCCGTTGCTAAGTGAAATGGAGAGATATTTCGCTCGCCCACAGAAAGACAAGGACAATGGAAACAATTATCAAACACTTTATTTTTCTTTCATCTCAATCCGACAGTGCAAACAGATCGGTTTCTTTGCGTTATTGTTTCTGTATCGATACCATCGCTGACCTGCGTCTCACTCCACCTGGCCGTTGGAATCTCACGTCACATCTCATGTTTCGCTCTGCAAAAAAAAAATGGTAATTTGCACTGCTTCAATCATAAAATGGCACTGCAACAAGACAGACCGAACCCGGAAGCTTTGGACCCTCCACAGGGTGGTACTGCAAGCATCAGAGGTGGCCGGCCCAGAGAGATGGAGCTGTTGCATTATGCATAGAATAGTAATTGATCTACTCTGGCCGCGATGCGTGAGCGAAATGAGTTGTGCATTTTTTAATGAGCACAAAAATGTGTCATTCACATTCAGCGCACAGGCAGACTCGTTGACGCGATACATCGCGACATCTCGCGATGATGCGTACAACCTTGCCACGTTAAGGGGGCTGGGGCGGTCCGGTCAGTTAAATAACGCATTGCAGCATTTAAAATGCGGCTCATTTAAAGCGGATCCCACACGTCCATTGTCGTGATTGATTGTGCGTTGAACAAAGCGGTGCAAACAAAATGGGGATGATGTGTGTGTGTGTGTGTGTGTGTGTGTGAAATGCATTTTAAAAACGAATCCATTTTTAAAGCACCATCTTTCAGCCGGTTTGTTTTTCGACGTGCACGTGCTTGTGTTATTGAAACAGTGATCTTTCCGAAATTAAAATCATACTTGGAACTGTTTGATTATCATTCAATCGGGTGATTGTTTCAGTAAATGTCGAAATCAATCATCCCCAATTATAATTTTCAATCAAATGCTACCCGATCCGACCTTTCCAAGTGCTGTGGCTCCGTGCAGTTCGAAGCTGTAATTATGAGTTGAAAATGTTGCCATCACACGCTAGCAGGGACAGGGGGCGTTTGGTCACCAACGCCCAAGGTTATTCGCGGCGTTACCATGTAGCAACACCCAATTAGGATTGCCGGGCTGGATTCCCGGGCTTCTGGAAAGGCACTCCGAAGGGCACGTGGAGTTCTGTGTTCTAATTCATGACCGTCTACGTGCTGCTTATCGCAAATTATCGTAGAAAAATCATGCCAACCGAATCGCGGGTTGTTTCGAGCGTTCCCAAAACCCTGACCGCCGGTGGCCAATTAGTACGGTACGGCAATCGTCCCGTTGGCTTTCTACGCTCAGGGAAGTAAACAAGCGATGGCTTATATAGAAAATGGGCACCTCAGGCCACTGGTAACCGTAATGAGTGCTACAATATTTCTTTCAGCCATTGCAACCAATGCCGGGACACACCAGACAGGGGCAAACCTTTTGGAGCACCAACTAGCAAAGCACCCCCCGGGTGGGACATTTTTCACAATTAAGCTCAAGAATAATTGGACGCGTTTGTTCGCTAGGACGGGGGCGGAACAATGTTAACGCTAGATAAACACGAAACCAATCTTCCAATCGCGAATATTGAGCGGAGAAGAATTATCTAAATCAGAGGAATTTTCGGGCGACAATCTGGTAAACAGCAAGAAGCGAAAAGAAAAAACGACCAAAGTTGGGTCGGTGATTATGGGCTTAAATATAATGGCCCCTGCAACCTGGGCGATTTATTGGGCCTCCCTCTTTTCGAGCGGTGGAAGTGATTCGTTTTCGGCACGATCTGTTCGGTGGTTTTATTTGTGGAACAAGATAGTGCTAGGTGTTCCCGAACCCGAACACGAAAGAATTGATTGTGCCATTTAGATATTTGGTTCGTTTTTTTTGTGTGTGTGGAGAATTCGCTCTTCGCTGGACCTAACCGTGAAGAATATCACGTAGCGGTGTTATGTGGAGCTTTTGTCGGTTTGCAAGAGGATAGTGATTGTATGTCGCGATTGGGTTTTTTTCTCTCTTCTTTTGTAAGTCATTTCTCCTACCTCTCGAAGGGTCCTGGGTTAGGGGATTTCTAGTACGTGACCTACACGGAACGCATGCGAATGGTCCAATTCCCCAGCGGCCATCACGCCCAAAGGACATCTCGTTCGTTGCCTCGCGCATTCCTTCCCCATTCTCGATCGAGCAATTATCTACGCGGATAAGGGCGGAAACTTTGCCACTGGTTTTGTCCTACGTTGGTCCCACCAACCGTACTGCAATGATAGTGCCTTATGGACCAACTTTCTTCAAGCTTCAATGAAGTTAGTTAGTGCGCTTGGTGGCGTTCCAGCATGGAAATACGGTGGATTACACGCTTAGGTTTTGGCGTTACGTCGCGAAAACAAGGCCCCGGCGCTTGTAACGGAATGTCTAACCTTACGCCCCGGGAGTGAGTGATGAACGGAACGTGCGTTGACTTTGTGTCGAGTAATTTGTCGAACCGATAGGCGTGTTTCTTTTTTGTCGCTCTGTTCTTCATCTGTTCTCGGCCATTTTGGTGTCGCTCTATTCGAAACAGATTTTTTACAGCCGGTCCGTTTTATTTGGCAAGCTCTTGCGTGACTTTCCCGTGTCAGCGAGATGCGAAGATTTTCTTTCATTTTAATCGATGCCCCCTATTCAAGTTGTGCAGTTGGCAACATTTACTCTGGGGTGAAGGAACTCCTAGCTAAGGAATTCGGCTGAGGGAAAGTGGCTTTTGTTGCCGGTTTTGCTTGGAAAGTCACAAATTTTCTATTGAAATTTGTCAATACAAATCATGAATTGGGCAACTGATTGGGAAGTTGTTTTGGCACGTGTGCCGAAGAAGAGTTCCGCGCCCAACGCTGTGCTGAGATAGGGAAATCTTTTAACAGCAGGGCACGATCAAGCGTGGCATTGTTTGGTTGGAACCGAGCAGTAGCAACGTGACACGGACAGCTAATGGTTTTTACAGAGTAAACGAGCACATTTAAACATCCTCTAGATGGTTGTGTGTAAAAAGGGGCGATTATGCTTAAGATTAGATACAATCATGATGATGTTATGTTGCTACGTCAATTGCATATCTGTAGGCGAGGTGTTTTACAAATTGCGTAAAAGAAGGCATTTTTATTCCTGTTTCGGTAACTAAACTAATCAGTCTGAATTTATGCCAATCACTTTACAAATTAGTTTCACTATGTCGATATTTTTTTACATTATTTAAAATAATTTGCAAACTTTCATAAACTTGGCTTAAATTGGAACATTTTATTTTTTCTTCCTTAATTCTCTTGGTGTATAGTTGACGCTCGCCAAAAATTCAACACATCTGAATACACATTACTGAGTGGGCAAAATTTTACACGCCATCATTCACACCCGAAAACTCACTGAACCGGACACTTAATCTTCTCCCTGCACCGTGGAATGTGCCTCCGGTACTGCCGTCTTCCGGAAGCTGAGCTCTTACCCGCAGGCAGAGATCATGTTTCCACCAGAATTGGCATTATACACTGGGCGCTTTGGAACACGTTTCGACCTCCTCCCCCCCACTCGAAACCGGTGTCAGTGTTTAGCCAAATAAACAAAGCACCTAAACCGCCCTCCGCGTCCATCAACCTGCCCCATAGACCAGTGAGCATCAGCATCAAGAGGATAGAAAATAAAATAAAACAACACACACAGTGCAAATACCGTCCATAAATAACTTATCATTAACAGTGCGATGCACAATTTACAGAGCGCGCAGAAATATTTCGCTCCTGAAACCCCCGGCATCCGGTGGGCGCATCCGTCCGGTTTTTGAGAGGATAACGAAAGGGATGGGTGCAGGGGGGGAGCGGTGTGTTATCTGTTCGGAGGTTTGATATTTGACCCACGGATGAGCCCCATGAGCTGGCAGTATAACTTTTTCGCTGAGTGGAGGTGGTGCTGCACGGTGGAAATAGGTGATGCTGATAACGAATTATTTAAGCAATGCTATTTTAACAGCACTGACCGAAGCGCTAGCGACCGGTTCGGAGGTATTCGAAACTTGTTTCCCCATTTACTTCGAATGATTTCCGGCGGTGATGAGGTAGCCCTGTGTTGGCCTCGTTGTAAAAGTTAGCCGGAGTAATTTTCATTCTTGAGTGAGCCTTTGTTGCTCAAGTTGCCTAAATGGAGGTGGGTGAAGCTGTAATAGTACTGTAATAATGCAGCAAAGTTATTAAAAGAAAATTTTGTATGTAGGAAAAGTTTACTTCCGAGCTAGAACACTTTACGAGTGATTTCACAACGATCTAGAGCTGAAAGTTGTAAATATTTCTGCAGAAATTGCAGTACCACTTCAAAGCACTGGTACGGTTGCGAGTTTCCACGTGAAGAAATCGGTAATAGTCTCTTGCTGAATGCTTTTTAGCGTCGATTTCAATCGCTTCATCTGTTTCAATTTCATCATCGCTCTTTTGTTTTGTGAATGCCGTTCGATCATTGTTCAATCGGCTGCTGTGTGGCGTTGGAGTACACCGTCCCGCGACGAATGAGAGCTGAGATTCCATCAATGTAATTGCATTTATGCATCGATCATTATTTCGCAATCCAATTTTGTGCCATTGTTTCCCCGGTTCGTCTAACTAGCCCCGGAAGCACCGATGTCAGCGGATCGTGTCGTTACGGATATTTTCTTATCGAAGCTATTCAGTGACGGAAATATCACTCGAAGCGACCATTTAACATCAAACGGGAAGTGAACTAGCATTATCGTTTCCCTTGTGTGCAGTATAGTGTATTAATTTTCTATTTTCTTCGTAAAATCATTTCATCTTGGACGAGCGGAAGTGAGAGCTTATTGTACGGGCGTTTACTAACAATCTCCTTTCTTTTCCCTTTTTTCCCTTTGACAGACAGTCGTTGGCAAATGGCGCACCAGGCTCTATCGCTGATAGTGAGACATGATTAAACGTACTTAAGAAGGGACATTCCGAAGCGAGAGTACAAAATCCCTTTTCTCGTACAATTCCATCCGACAGTTGAATCCATCGCTTCCAGGAATAAAAACTATTTTTTCCTGGTCACGGCACCACGCAATCCGGCAGCGTGATTGTACTTCGCCTGGTTTTGCTGGCCGCATCCACAACAATACCGACATAAGAAAACACTTCAAACAAACGAACCAGAACGGACCGCTCGCAGGCATGGACGCGGGATAAGAAACCTTATCCTGCTGAAGACGCAACAAAAAAAAGGACAAGGGCCATCTACGTGTGGAGGTCGAGTGAAGCAGCAGCAGCAGCAAGCCCAGCGACGAGAGACGATAATAAAATGCGAAACAATAACACAACGCAGCACGGCGGAAGGGATAGAAAGCTTTGGCTCAATCCCCCCGGCCGGAAGGATTTTCCATTTTCAACCCATTCCGCTCGAACGATAAGAAGATAAGGCTCCGATAACGGCGATACGATTCGTCGTCGACGTCGGCCAAGTTGTCGTCTAGTTGGTCCATTTGCCCTTCGGGTGATGCTGTTAACTCGAAACAGTCCACACTGGAGCTAAAGTAAAAAGATCAAACCGCTCGAAAGCAAAGGGCCAGCCAGCTGCATTCCGGCATTGTCCGGTGGCCCGGAGCCGGAAGTGCTGCCAGCTCCAAACTGTCAGCTGCGGGACCGTTCAACGGACGGAAATGAATGGCATCGATCGCGCAGCTCGGGGTTTTTTTTTCCTTTTTTAGGTTGCTCTCCGCTGCCAACGCCAGTCCAATGCAATGAACGGAAAAGAAGGAGCATAAACCGACGTGCTTTCGCCATGGGAGATTCCTATCGTCATCACTCAACCGGGCTGTTAAGAAGCAGTACCGGGATCGGGAACAAAATTTGATGTTCCTTTTATCCGTTTGCCTTTCGTGTGCCGCCGTGTCTTGCGTTGTCGAAACACAGGGGGGTGAAGGGCAAGCAGAAACATCCAATTGTCGTACGGGTCGTGAAGCTGCACAAATACGCCCTTAAGAAACGTCATCCAGCGAGGACGAAGGATGTTCGCTAGCCAGCCGGAGGAATGATCAAGTCAAAGTGGCAGTGTGACAATGTAACAATGATCAAACGAGTCAGTGAACGAGTGCTACAACACAATGGACGGGGAAAAAAAGGCGAAAAGTGCAAACAGTTGAAATAAAACTTTCAAACGGACTATCGGAGACGGGCGGGGGAAGTGGAGTTGCTGGTCGGTGGTGGCCGGATTGGGGTGATAAATAGTTTTTCCACTTGTCACTCGGCGTGGCTGACCAAAGTGGGACGCTTTTCACAGTTGGACGACAACGTGACAGCTCTGCTGTGGTGACCCACAGGGTGTCTGGCACTGTTGGTCCAGCGGGTGTATGGAACAATCGAAACGGGCAACGGTTCTCGAGCACAGTGACGTTTGCTGTTTTGCTAAAGCGTTATCGTGTGCTCTTTTATCCCCTATTGGAATTTACACTGTCTGGGTATGTTTTGTTTTATGCTTCCTTTCTCTTTGAACCCCTAATTGCAGGTGTGAGGCCGTTACAAGTCGTATTTTACTTCTTCGCAATGAAACGCGTATGAAAGAGTGCGGTGCAAAATAGTGAATCAAACAGCGGTGAAAATTGTATGACTCGGACCGCTTTGTGTCCCGAAAACATTAGGAAATAGATTGATCGTGTTGCAGTGTAGAGTGACAACAGAAGTACAATAGCGGGCGCTGCAGCTTTGGAAAGCCTTCCGCCGAAAAATAGTCCCAGTGTTTACGCGTGTTGCAGCATGTGTCGGGTGTGAAAAGCGGGACATTTCCTTGTCCCATATGCTCCCCCGTTAAAGTACCCCCTCTCTCTAAGCCGAAGATTATTTGTTGTCCAAATTTTGAATTCGGTTTACTAATTTAAAGTGTTCGTGTGCAAGTGTTCGAATGTGTTTCTCGTAAGAAAGGATTGAGGGTTTTGGATGAGTAAATGACGCCAACAAGGGATGGACAAAGTGTTTGTGTTTAATAATTAAACGGATTGAAGTGGTTCGTGTTAGTGCGTGCGTGCGGTTTGTGATTGGTTGAAGTGGAATATTGCAAGAGGCTCGGTAGCGTGCCAGATCGTGTGTATCGGTTGGAGCTGAAATTAAATCGCCGGAGGTAGAAAGACCATCATTGTAGCGGTGTAGGCATTTCCGAACGAGCGCGGAAACAAAATTTCAACCTACTAGTGGATGCCCGAAATGGCTGGACTGACTATTAAGGTAAGCTATTTCTACAAAAAATGAGATAGTCAATGTTAATATATCTTCCTCAGCATAAAACCATCACATTTAAACCATTTTTCTTGCCTTTTTGGGGTGAGGAATGGTTTAAATCCAGTCGAAGTACTGGGCACTGTCAATAGAGAAGCCAAATAATAGGTCTTCATTGGGGCGCGAGTAACCGAAGAGAGTTTCATTGCTATTCAGCTTTCATTTTCCAGGTGATTCTTACCTTGTTTTTCCGAAATTTCTCAGTGAAAGAAGCTCCATTGAAAATGTTGGTCCATTTTTCAGAATAAATTCTGAAGAATAAGATGGAAAATGTTGAATAATTCAAAAGTTATTGTAGCACAACTCCACCATAAAACTATAAGACAATGCTAAATAATTATCTGTCCCACGGTTGTTACTGCCTTTCGGGGCCCAAAGTAACCTCCCCTACAAGCTCAACACCCCCCACGAAAAGCACGATTCCTTTGATATCCGATGGTACAAGCCAAGTTATGAGCATGTTTACCACCATGATGGTTAGTTCGCTTGGTCGCGAGCATCATCTTCGGCCGTAATTTGAATTACAAAATGTCGTCCCGCAGCCCGCTGCATTTTCGAGCCGGAAAATTTGTGTGCAAATCATCCAACGAGGTCGAGCACGAGTCAAGAGCTTAGAGGTCAAATAAGTAGCCTGCCGTTGCCCTCGTGCCGTGTCCGTTGCGTTTCCTCCCGAAAGCTTCTTATCGGATCGGACCGCTTCACGCTGTGGCTCGCTCGGCTTCGCTTGCACTCTGGGGTTTTGCGGTGGATTGTAAAGTCGGACGATTAAGATTAGGATGAACGTGGGCGGTAATAAAGCAGAGAAAACGAGGGAACCCAACCGACCGGGTGGCATGGATAAAATGGCTTGTCACACAGTGTGTGCAGGAAAAAGGCTCGGCAAAACAATTTGACACAACGTTTGCAACGGTGGCCACAATTCGTGATTTGTGAAGATTGAAAGGAGCAGCGAAGTGTAAACAACACCGCAACAGACCGTGGGGCCACTTTCCTCATTATGGTCCACTGCAAGTGTCGGTGTGTGTGTGTGTGCGCGAGTTTGTGCGTGAGGGAAGCGAGAGAAGAACCAGTCACGGACAAAGGTCGCTTGGTTGGCGAATAAACGCGCATCCGTCCCGTGTACCTTTCACCAAGCCGCAAAAGCGAACGGATGCAGTGGCTACAAACTGTCGCATTGCAAGACAATGCCGTTTATCAAACCGACCGTACAAACCATCCGCAAGGCGGGTCCTCTGCGCGTTGTTCTCGTAAATCTGAAACGTTGCAAAGGCTCGCTGTACACTGTTTACGCTTCACACCCACCCCATGATAGATGGGGACGAGAAAGGGGGTCCACAAGCCCCGGACAATCCCGCGTGTACGTCCATGGTGTAGGATTTTTGGGTTTATCTTTCCGCTTTACTCGATCGACCAGGCACCAGGCGCCTCCATGAAGCTTTCCCCAGACAAGAACCCCTCTTTACAAAGCATGCGTGTGTGTGTCTGTGTGTGTGTGTTGATAGGGTCGAACAGTCGCAAAACGCATTCCACATCGCACATCGCTGCATGTGAGGCTTGTGTTTTGGGAAAGCATTATGCTGGTCCTTGCCTGGTATCGCAGCCCGTTGCCCGAAACCCGAAAAACGGACGATGCATAACGGCGTGCTGACCTGGATTTACTGCCAGGGATTTACTCACTTCCATGCCGCACTTCGTACTGTCCTCACAACCACTTTCCGCGCTCCGCACGCTTTCACGACATTTTCGGGGCTCTTGTGTGTGTGTGTGTTTTTTTTTTCCTTTTTGTTCAGTAGAGCGCCCCCGTGAGTTCGCTGCGAAACGGTCACGTTATGTCGTACTCGTCCTGTTGGAAAATCGTGCCATCATGCACAAGGCACAATGGAGGCACTGTGGCAGCAGCAGGCGACGACCGATCAGCGGAACTGTGCCATCGGAAAGGGACATTAGCAAGGGGGCGGCACAAGTATTCCTTTTTTCCGTTTCTCTCTCTCCACCTCACCATCGTTTGCCATCCATTTTGGTTCACAATGGCCGTAACATTCCCGGCATATCGGCTCGGTCTGTCTTCGTTTTTACAACCAGGACATTGCTGCCCTTCCCACCCTCTCCCGGCCCTTTCATACCCAACCAACCGATCATTGGCCTGCCCGGCTGCTGGTTGTGAAACGAGTGCTCCGGCTAATGTTGGCCAATGTTCGGGCGGTGTGTAGCGCTGGTCCTTGCCTTGCTTGCTGCAGGGTTTGATGTTTTTCTCCGTTGTTTTACCACGGTTTTGCTGCTGGCCTCTTTTGGGTCGTATCTACTCGTCCTTGTGCAACGGTCCGCTATCATCTAAAGTAGATGTTGGAATTTGAGCGGTTACCGTACTGGGCGAGAGATTTTTTTTTCTCCCTCATCTACCATTCCTTTAGTGTCTGTGCTTTAGTTGCCCTGCATTTCGCCGACACGCGGACTTGCGGGTGAAATTCGTCCTTTCGGCGTTACATTTTGTAGATGATGTTTTTCATTGCATTTTAGTTGTTGTTGTTGTTGTTGTTGCTGTTGGCTGTTTGTTTGTTCTATCCTTCTCTTTGAAACTGTTCCTGGGTGGTGTTTATTTTTTTGTTTAAATGTTGTTTTGTTGCCAATTCCTCTTGTATCTGTCAGCCGGTCGTGATCAAAACCTCATGTTTCACTTTTGGGTGCAAATTTCATTTGCGAGATTGTAATTTTCCGCGTAGTGTTTTGTTGTTATTTGTTTCGTAACTCTCGTTTTTTCGGTCGGTGCAACCGTTTGAAATTGATGGCGTTGGGTGAAGTTGCCAGCTGGAAAGTATTGCAATCTACCTTAGCAAGCTTTCTGTTCCAAAAAGTTTGGAGTCTTCTTTAGATTCTCTTAGGCCAATGATTTGTTCTGTATACTGTGTGCTTGAAGAGGCTTCATTTGAAACAGAAGTTGAAACACATCTTCACCGTCACTGGACGTTATTTATAGTTGAATTACATAATTTTTCTGTTAAAACTGAGCCATGAAACGTTAACCTTAAAACGAACTCTATGAAACGCCCAAATGTATGCAATTTGCTTAACAAATTAGATTTTTAACGGTTTCGTCAATATACTTTTACTTCCCCTTAACCCTGTACCTCAAGTATGGTATTAAAAAAGGCTCCTCAAATGACCATCCATGAGTACGGATATAAACTTGCTGATGAAACGAGTCATGTCCCATAAATAATTCGCACAACATACTTCACGGACTGCCTACCAAATTCATACCCATTCTAAGGCGCAATGAAATGCTGTTAGTAAAGACTACAACTACTTCTTCGACTTGCACAAAACAGTTTCCGCGGGGTTTTTGCAGTATCCAACCACAATAAGTCTTAAAACGCTATGTACCGCCCTCCAAACCCGACGAAAAAGGGGTTCTTTTGGCACACGAACAACACCGACAATAATGCCTCCATTTCGGCGGCAAACCGGTAGGCACTTTACCTGAAGAGGATTATGAGCTACCTCGTCGTATAAACGCGCTCGCACATGCCGATGGCATATCTCACTCGATGCCTCGACAAACAACACACAAAGTTTTCGTACCGTCTTATCGATCGTTGGCCATTCGGAGTATGGGCTTTTGGGGCATTTTGCTGCTTGTTTACCGGCCAAACCGGGCAGACGTTATTTTTCTTAGTTCGAACTTTAGTTCTCGATAAACCTTGCCCGGGCCAAGGCTGAAAAACAAAAAGAAAACTCATGCGCCTCCGCCTTCCCCCCACCCTCCACCCCTTCCAGTGACAAACGACACACACTCACAGACGAGAAACGGACCTCAGTCAGTCCCGAAGTGAGCCAGTTTTCCGGCCCAGCTTTCCGACGGACCACTCGGACAGCTACGGGTTGCATTATTTATTTTTGCTTTTCATTCAAAATGTGTGCGCGCATCGCAATCTTCAGTGATGTGGTGCTTTTATTATCCCGTAGCCATCCAGTTTTGTTGTGCTTTTCGATGCTTTTCTTTCCTGTGTTTCCTGTGCGGACAATGGGACGGCAGGAACGGAAGAAGGGGGGGGGGGGGGGGGGGGGAGGCGAAGGTTGTGTCAAGCACGGATTCGGCTGTTTGCTTGCTCATTTCGCTCACTAATCTAAATTCATCGCCACCGCCGTCGGGCCGTCGGGTGCTGGTGGTCGTCGGGTTTTTTGGTGGAGAACGAAGAAATTGGATCGTTTCGGTTGCGATCTGCTCTGGGTCGTTGCTGAGCATATGAGCAAATGCTGAGCTGAGCCGGAAAACCTACATTAGCACATAATTACCGACTTAAACTGTACTTACGGGACGAATTAATCATCGGATTGTTGGTATATTTCTTCCTTTCCCCCGAAGAGGCTTAATGTCTAGTGTTAGTTGGGCAAGGAATTGTCCTTCCTCTCCTTTTTGTGTGTGTTTGTTTGTTCGTTTGAGCCACCTCGAGAGTTGCCCAAGGGAGTTCAAGCCCGGCATTCAGGCCGCTCAAAACGGAGAAAGCTTTATCCGGCGTGCTTGTCTCACAATTGGTACCCTTATGAATTGCTCGGTTGAGACTCATTTTTCTCAATCATTTTATTAGACCAAAGTGCTATACAAACCTCACACAAGAGGAAAGGAGGACGGAACAAAAAAACACTACGACATCCATGCGGTCAGCTCTGTGTTTCGAGGTTCAATCGCACTTTCGTTGCGGATACTTTGTTTTGAATTGCTAATATATCTCAATGTGCTGCGCTAGGTTAGCGCAATCGGCCTCGATTATGGGCGCACGGAATGTGTTTTGTGGTGTCCGTGTGCACCCCATTTGCAAACTTCCCCGAGGTCAGGGTCCTCGAATGGCACTGGTGTGGTTGTCCCACCGGAGGGGCCATCATTAGTGGGGGAGGCCAATTTGAGCAGCACTTTACAGGGCACGGTTCGTTGATGTGTCGGGTACTTAAGCAGTGATTGTTGGTGGTTTGAAGACGAAAAGATACACTCCTTCACGGTGCATGAATATTTAATACGTGAGTGGCGTTTTCTTTGCGTTTCAAGTGTCGTATTAATTTATTTCCTTACGGGGCAAAAAATACCTCGCTGCCTGAAGTCTCATTAGAGCGACATGAAGTGTAATTGAATCAGAGTGGTTCGAGTTGAATTCAATTTAAATTAATGAGATCTCGAAGCCCGGAACTCTGGGCTTTAACTGCCGGTCAGCCTGCACACCCCCGAAAAGACTTTAATAATTATACAACTCTACCACCTCGGACTGGCGTAATCGAGTTAGCATTTAAAGTAAGTTCACCGCCCTAGTTGACGTCCATCAGAACATACGCATCTCGTTGCGGCGTGTCTGATCGGCAAGATGTGTCCTGTAAGGAACCGATCCCGCCGATCGAAACTCCGCGATAATTCGGCCTGCTAGCACCAGACCTGTCACTTATCATAATTAAATCTTTTCGAGCCTGCCACAATCGACCCATCATAGCCATCCGTGCACCAATCGCGCCGGATGTTTCGAGCGTTCATTTAATTATTTATCTCTACCATCGAGGTTTTGTTTGTAGAATTCCATTGTTACGAAGTTTCGGAAGTTTTGGCTACGTTCTGTCGGCCCATCGGTTGATGGTCATGCCCAACAACCGCTGAACGTCACAGAACACGGCGCAGCTTGATGTCAATAACACCGACAGTATAACATATCTTATCAATTTTATTGTGCACCAAGCGAGCAAATCGGCCAGATGGGGAGATGGGCGGGCGCAAAACTCCTTTCATGGTAAGAAATCCGGAAGTGTAATCAAGTTCGACAGCCGCCGGGGTGCAGGGACGCCATCGCAGTCGATTTCAATTTTCCAACGTCAACCCCGTCCCCCATGGGGTTTCACCTCTAGACGTTCCGATCCCATCATTCTGTGCGGGGCTTTGCTCCGATAGAGTCTCCTGGGAGAATTCGTAACGATGACTTCCGCATTCGAACGAAATACTCCGTTTCGAGGCGGAGGTAAGACTATAAAAACGAAACATCCTTGATTCCCGGCTACGTGCATCGACGGTAGCTACGTGCTGGCGTTGTGGGGGCATATGGACAGCGGTAAACGACAGCAGAGCTTGATAGCGTAAGACAAGAACCAACCGTTTGGAAACAGTTTTCAGTTTTCAGTTTTGCTATTGCTGATGTCGTGTATTCGGGTTTTTTTTTTCTTTTTCTTCTGGTTCCTTTACTACGTCCCTTATGGGTAACACCCCTTTTCAAAGGAAGAAGCGATGGGTTCTCACCGCAACAATCCCCAAATAATTTCCCGTGAGCTTTGCCGACCGGCTAAATCGGAGCCAAATAAATCGAACTCCGTGTCGAACTTCGGTTGGGCGGTGATGGGCCGAAGACGGTCGGCGGTGTTGGCTTTGTGTGTGCACTTTCAAATTCTCCCAACAGCCACAAACGCAACGCTGACGTCGATGACGAAATCTGGGATGGGATGGTTGGAAGGGAAGTGGGAGTGACAGGGAGGAAGGGGGAAGGGGAGTTTTTCCAATTTTCCCCAAGCCACAGCCTCTACGGACAAGGCACAGTGTGTCCTTGCTAACTGCGCGTCATCACGAAACCCGTTCCGTGTCGTGTCCTGTGCCGTGCGGATAATAAAATCGAATTGGGTGGACTGGTTCCATGATAGGTTGTGCAACATTTTGTTCCCTTTGGCTGGTTGCGGTGTGTCTGAAGGCTTTTCTACTCTAAGGAAGAGAAAAAACGACCCATTCCAAGTCCTGGTACGTATACCGGTCTTGATCGAGTTTTGGTATTTCAGAATTGTAAAATGAAATTGTGAGACACCACACTAAATTTCCCGTGGAATTGAAGGGAAAAGAACCACACATATTGATCTTGTTTGGCAAAGAGTACAACATAAAGGATGGCCTCAAACAATAGTGTAATCAAAATGTTTTTCTTTTCTAAAACACCTAAGATACACAACCTTTGTGGTGATGTAGCCGTTTGCTAGCAGCTTATTATGTACGAAATATTAACCAACATTATTAAATCCATCGCTGGTAAATCGCTATTAGAAAATCAGTTACTTTAACTCATGGTTGCGCCTGAAAGAATACAATCCAGAGTATATTTCCAGTTCCAGCTCCATTGTAAAATGGATTGCATACCTTCGGGCGTTCACTGCTCAAATAGAACAAATCATAGCTTGGCTTGTAAAACGTACCCAGAAGCTGTTGGCCGCCTAGTCAGATAGACGGAATGTAATTTAAAATGACTTTTGAACGTTACAGAACCGTAAGGGCCTGTAACAAAAAGGGTATAAAGTCATAAAACCATTCGTTTTGATTTTTCACATCCCCTAAGATCACTTCTGCCATCTACACGACCCAACATTATCGTGAAACAAAGTGTGTGAGCAGCTCATATGAAGCTTCCAACGTGTTCCAACCGAGATACGTGTGTTTTCCCATTGAAAACGGATAAATTTACATTCGTGAGAAGTTTTTTTCTTTCTTTCTCTGCCTTCCGAACGCCCAAGTCACATTCTGCTGTTACAGCAACAATGTGAAGCTCGTAAGAGAGTTCGAAGAAACGAGTTCAAGTAAAATGTGAAATGAAATTGATAGTTGGTTGTAAAGTTAGCAATACCCAATTACATCCGCTTCATTTTATCACCCAGCCCGCCCCGGCAGAGTGGGTGGGTTGGTAAAAGGGTGTTTAGGTGTGTGTTGTTCGGAACACTTTCCCGGGCCGTTTCGCATACGATTTTGGCTGCAATTTCTCGCATCTCGTTTTTCAATTTACACATTTCACAATTGGGTTGTTTTGTGTCTCATATACACCATGTTACACACAAAGGGAATGCACGGAACAAAAGGAGTGGCGTTTGGAAGGAAGCACAACAAAAAAAGAGCGGAAAAACGACAAAACACCGAACCGAACGGAAACCAATGTTCAATTTTAACTAGCGTCTCAATGCCCACCAAACCGACGGTTTCGTGTTCGCACGAAAGTCTAACGATCGCTATCTGCCTGAATGTTTATTGTTGTGCGGAGATACTTTGCAACTCGACTACCGATGTCGCATTTTCCATCTATTGGCATTGGAAGGAAGGACGGGAAGGAAGGGAAAGGACGAACGTGTGGTGTGCGTAAAAGGAAAACTCGTTTTTCCGAATCATTGTAGAGCTTGTTGTGCGCAGGGAGATGATGTTTCATTGGAGCGGTTTTGTTCCGTTGTTGTTGTCCCTTCCATACAAACGCTCGGAATGATGCCGAAACGATGTCATTATATCTTGTTGCGCTTGGTAGTCTCGCATTTTATTCCCCAACATTCCGCTTTTTTGTCACTTCAAACGGCTCTTAGAACACCGGAATGGGTATTTTGTGTTCGTTTGTTTTTTTGGGACTGTTCCCGTGCTTCCCTTCCGTTCACGATCGCTAAACAAACGAATGCAAGTTTAGCAAACATTATACTGCAAATATTGCACCACGACACTCTCGCGTGTTCCATTACAAAGTACTTTCGATAATGGACCAAAAAAAAAAAACTAGGAACGTTTTCTGTCCCCTATCGGCAATGGATATCGATGTCGTTGAATATTTTAACGCGAAATCGCTTGTTCGAATAGCTTTTGTAAGCTGCCAGCGGGGCTTTCTTTTTGTTATGCACACACACACAGCCACACTCATGTGATTTTCATTTGCAAATGCACCTTTCCCAATCGAGTGCGAAAAAACATCCTTCTCGTCCCAATTTTCACTACCTTTGAGTCGTGTGAAAATTGAAATCAATTCTATCCACGAGTGGGGTGCATCCGATACTGTTCCAGAAGGCATCTAAGCTGTTAGTGGGCAAAACCCTCCAATGCCGCGTGGGCGCTTCGTGGAAGAAAAATGTCACACGACGGCTTATGTGAAGCGCAAAATAACTCCCATCCGGATTTCACCATTTTACACGCCGTTTCACCGGATGCATCCCTTTTTCCTGGGGTAAGCCATGCAACCCCGTGGCCTGTCCCTCTCGAACAATCTGTTTCTACCGTTAATGGGGGAAAATTTTCGGGAAAAGCTTCTCGCGATGCTCGCATTGAAGCGGCCCAACACATCATCGCCAGCAAACGGGCTGCGAAACTGGGCGGTGAAGGTACTCCAAAAATTTCATCATCCAATATTTAAGCCCTTGTTGACAACTGTTTTAAAACTAAATTATTCATTCCACTGCTCGGGCGAGGGCCAACTCGCCTCCATCACGCTTTCATCACCCGACGACGGGATGAATCCTTCCCGAGTGGGTGTAAGGGTTCACCGTACACCGTCGCCAAAGTCAACCGATGGTGTGCGACCGGATGCGGCTGTGACGATTGCTGTTGATGCTACTTTGGAGCGTCATTTTGGAAACACAGCGGTGTTGCGGTGTGAAATCGGGGGAAAACGGTGTGGCAATGGGGGAGGATAAAAACCCATCGGGTTGGTGTTCTCCTGCCGCGGTATGAAAGGAATCATGCCCGGCCTCAAAAACCGACGTCCCGATGGGAACACGGATCCCGGAACCTTAGTGATGAGGTTTGGTGGTTTTGGGTACGGGTCGTAAACAAAATACTTGCAAATAATTCATAAAGCTATAAAAACCTTCCGCTGCTAGCAGTTTCTCCGCTGCGGGAAATATGGCTGTCGATACGAAGTGGTGACAAGCGTTGATAAGTGCAGGGAATGGTGCATACTTTAGACGAAAATGTCTCATCGATGTAAGGCGACTTCAGCAATGAGTTAACAAACATTTTTGAGTACAACACTTCGGGAGCACTTGGCTGGAGACGAATATAACAATGATATCTATTACGTCCGCTTATCAATCATGGACACTGGAACCCTTTTCGGTGCGGCATGATAAACGGAACATCCGGACAAGACGATGATGGTAAAGCCAGTAAAAACTAACTCTTCACTAGCTTGCCGACAACGACATCTCCCTTGGACTGGGCAGATTGGGAGGACACTGGCTGTTGAAAAATTCAAAATCTCATTTTCCACCTCAACGCGCGCAATCCGGTACTGGGGAGCGTTACCACCTGGGATCGAATGCTAGAAGTAGTATTCTGGGGTATTTCTCATGTACATGTATGTGTGTGTGTGTGCGAGTTTGTGGGAAGGGTTGCGTCTGTGTGTGATTTCATTGGAACGTTGATCGTCTGGAACCGTTAGGAAACGACTAGTCCAGGGAGTGTTTATGGACCGTGAAGCTCTAACCGGTCGTGAGTTGAGCAATCGGGATTGATGGAGTTAACTTGGACATGGACGTGCCCCAAGTTGTATGAAGCTGTAGCTAACGAGCCACACATTTCGTAGGAGAAGGCACGATGAATTTTACTCAGAATTTATTAAAAGTCTCGAAACCCTGAGCTATTGTTTGCATGCGTTGCTTCAAGCTAGTTGAACACGGAAGTATATTCGTGATGCATCTTAAAGTGTGAAACATTCTCAAGAGCTGAATCAGTTGAGTTTCGTTTGCTGTCAGCTGGATATTTTCAACACTAGAAAGGAAACTTTAAAAAATCGTACATCTCGACAAAACCTTTTCGATGTGCCATAAACAAATATGCTACTCTCAACGATCATTTATCTTCGATTGTTTCCTTTCCATAAGTATTTGCCCGAAAGAAGCAGCACGTCCTCGAAACTGTCAGCGACAGAAGTACTCGCCACTATTCTGCACACCGTCTTCGAGGCACTGCACCCACCCACCCCCCGACCTGATAAAGTGATCATTTATATTGACAGGTTTTTACTGCCTTTCGCCCTATTATCGTGATCAGCAGCAGAGTACGGAACAGGCCGCGTACCTACCAACGCCCCGCGAGGCGCAAGTGATACTTTCCCCCTATCACGTCACACACCTTTCAATCACTCGGTGCAGATCATTTGTTCTCGGTGGCTTTTGTGTAGTGCTGCACGGTGCGTGTCCCGCAAAAGGATAATTGAGTGATTTCTTGTCATTTTCCAAACCTTCAGCCGGAGTTCCCAATGCGTATGTGGGGGCATTTTTGTACCACCTCCTGTCGACCGTTTCGTTGTTCAATATTGGATTTTGATAAATGATACCCGGACCGGACAGGAACGATCACAAATAATAATCGTATCGATAGACACACATCCGACGTTCGTTAATTTGACTGTCACTCGACACGCGAACGGAACAGTGGGTGGGATTCCCATTTTGCTTCCGAGGTCGATTCGTTACCATTACCGCAGATACAAACACGTCGCTGTGAAAAGGCGGGAAGGTGTCCTTAGTTTCTTCCATTGTCGGTTTTTTTCTCACTTCGTTATATTTCCAACCGGAGGAGAGGGGAGGGGGGGGGGGGGTATGTTGGTGAGAAAATGAGTTCGCCTCCTTACCTGGCTCAGTGGCAGAAGGACCCACTTCGCGGGGGGTGGGGGGGGGACATGTAAGCATTCCGTGTGCCCATAATGGAAATGTGAGTGAATGATTACCTTTTATCCGTTTTGGAAGTGCGTTCCGTTCCCTTACGATTCGTTCGGCGCGTCCAATCAGGTGCTATCAATCATAGAGACGGTGCTGTGAGGCAGTAACGCACTAACGTGTACCACCGCAAAAGGTCACACCTTTCCGATCGGGAAGCACGTCCCGATGGTGTGAGGATTCCCACGCTATCAATCAAGAAGGTGGCGCAACTGTTGTTAACCTCTGGAACGCACTGGATGTTTTGGTGCCGGGCGTGCGTAGCATTGTTTGCAACATATTGACCTCTTTGTGCCTGGCAAGTGACGGGGCCCTTGTAGCAGGAGTTTCGTTTGTTCGTTCGCAGTGTCGTGTTGTTGTCGGGTGCTGAAAGGATAACCTGAATGGTAAATGGTCACAAATAGGCGCTACCTCCTTCCCGCTCCGGTTTGGGATGTTCGATAAGAACGAACCGTTACATTGCTGCTGCTTGTGCAGGAAGCAGCAAAAAGCGGAGTGAAACTATCCAACACGCACATATTCTTCAACGATACTTGAAAAGAGCTTCGAAAAGTTTCACCCATCCCCGAACCGACCGTTCGTTCGAACCGACTGAATTTATGAATCATTTATCACTTTATCAGTTTGACGCGCTCGGGCAAGTTTGGTTGTTTTCTCATCTGCTTTCTGGCCGATACTACGCTACTTACACACTGCACAATACATAATTTATGTTGCCTGTATTGCCCCTAAAACCAAAGCGGCCGGCAAATGGAGGCGCCCGGTACTTGGTAGGAATCCTCGCAAAGGACGCAAAAGGAGCCCGCACCGAAGACCGACAAAGGGAAAGGATAAAGAACAATACAATGGTATTTGGACGTCCTGCCAGTTCTGCCACCTCACTGCAGGATGGGTGAGTCATGGGTGAGCACGGACATAGTGTAAACAGTTAATCTCTTTGAACAGCTTTTCTGATTCCGATGGGGACTACATCAAGCAACAACGTACAAGTGGAATGTAAATGTATCTTTTACCTCTTGCGAAATGCATCATCGGGACCCTCGTCGAACGGGTTTTGTGATTGATATTGACAAATATCCCGTCCGCATTCGTAAATCTTCGTAAATGTGTTGAGCAACTGCTCAATTATTTGAACAATCGAAACGCTTATTAAAGACCCTTTCAAAAGCCTGTTATCGGGATGTAAAAAAGTCACGGTTTCAATTGCTGTTTGCATAAAGTTCTAAAACCATTTGCTGTGTTAAAAATTATTTGAACAAGTCTTACGCTCAAAGCATTTGAATAACATTCAACTTCAATTGTTTGATCTGTTCGGAAACGCTTCCAAAAGGGAAAATTATACCGAAACTATTTCAAAGCATTCCACGTATTCATCACACTCATTTCCATAACGATGACCAAATTCTGAGAGAGAAATCCCGCACATCAAACCCTTTACCCAGACGCGCAAACGAAGGCGGATCATTAGTTTGTGGGGCAGAGTTCCCTGCAGCAGTGCTCAGTCTCAGCTGAAAACGCCTCCAGTTGTGCATGCTCACACTGTGCATGGAAATGGGGCCTTGCCTGCCGAAAATAGCTACGCTTGCATGAGGCCCGGGAGGTGTTACCCATGATGTTGCTTACCCCCGCTTACCCGGAGCATTCGATACCCGGATCTCCGGTTGCTCCGGTTTCCGTTCATTACTGTGCTTTGGTGGTCGTGATTTATGAGGTGTCCAACAGTTTATTTCCATTTAATGTCCTTAATGGCTTTCTGAAGGGTCGTTATAAATGTATGTATGTTTTATTGTGCACATCCGGAATGCTGATCACTGAGAGATGGCACTGCTGAGATGGTTGGCCCGTTTGGCCCCGGAGAAGTTCACATTTTCATGCCCTGCCGCATCGGCGGCATTCTCCCAACCGGTCCACCCCAGCAACCATACTTGCTGTGGCAACGTTTCCGCAAGGTTATGCCATGAATGTCCTGGAAACATATTTCTCAGACGTCGCCAACCGATCCAATGTGGACGAGAATGGCATGATGCGGAGATCCTTTTCATCTTCCTGCCCAGTTAGCTCTGTCCGTTCGTCCAACTTCGGCAGCCATAATATTTATGACATTTGGGATGTATTTTTTCCCCTCCCTGTGGATGCCCTCTGCGCCCTTTATGTTTCCTCTCATCTCAGTGTGTGTGTTGCGTCGGTTTTTTTTAGTTTTGTCCTTCATTGACGGTAAAGTCGACGTTTCCGTGTCGGAGCTTTGTCACACAAAACCTCTCGCCACTCGTGAAACACTGGTACAACCGGACGCTGTGGGAAATGCATGAGGAGGAGCAGGAAGGCACGCTGGCACAGAATATCATAATGGGTTTCACAAACTTCAGAACCATCCCCAAAACACCGCGTCCGGTCCCGGGGCATTCTTTATTTATGTGTTATTATTTGGCAACCAGAATAAATTCCTTCGAGGGCTTTAAAAACGGTCGATTTATGATGGCGACCTGCCCCACGCTCAGAGGCGGTGTAGAAATGGTTCCACGGCAGACTGATGGCGGTGGTCTGTAAACAGGTTCCAAGCCGGGTCCAAGCCCGGCAGCCATTTGCCGAGCAATCGAACCCGCCCTTCTGGATGTGAAGGGACGACAATTTGCCACAATTGTCCTTCCATTTAAGAAAAAGGGGTTTTTATTTTCCCTCTCCTACGGTACACCAAAGAAAGCAACCAGCTCACATACAAACACATACAGAAAGATGCATAACCTTTTCGGCGGTATGGTCAGAGCAGCGAGCAGGGGACTGGTGGAGTGGAGCGGTTTTAAATGAGTTTTCGTGGAAAACAAAAGTTAACCTAGATTTGGCTCATAAATTATCGATTGCCCGTCTGCCAAATGGACCGATGGCATGAGGTACGCCACTGTAGCCGAAAGGACATCAGCAGACAGCAAAACCCGTGGAAAGCTGGAAGTCAAACCCTTTCCATCACCGAGTGTAGGGTTTGTTTGTGTTTTCGAACAGCCAAAGCCATCCCAGCCACTCTGATGAAGCTGATTACTTTCGTTCCCATTCCGGAGGGAGACGACGGTGGACCAGTTGGAGCAACAACATGTCACGCCCACGGGCTCACTTGATGGATTATTGAGTCTTTATGAGTTTTCTTAAGGACTTTTCATGCCACACATATACACACAACGACATGAAAACCCACATCGTCCATTTCAGAGAGAATGGTCATGGTTTGCGTGTTAGTTGGTTTAGATTAATTTACATTTTCCCTGCTCCCTTGCTACCCCAGTTGGCGCTCCAACTCGAACGTGTGTGGAAAATATGTATGTGGCTGTGAACCCATTTGCCCACAGCAAACGACTGCTGGGAGGGGCCGTTGTGCTTTTTCGAGGCACGCATTTTATTGCTTTGTTTTCCGAAGAGTGGCTAAAGAATTGGGGTTATGTGTTCATAGCTTCCTAATAGTGGAAGGAAAAATAACACCCCAAACCCATCCCCCCTGCCGGTACCTTTCCGAAATCCAATTTTCCAACTCCCCGTTCCCCTTATTCTTTTGTTCCCTTTGTGAGGTGTGCAATTTTCACAAAACAATTCAAATGAATGTCTTTGAAACGTTTGCCAGCATTCCAGCCCTTCGTGACCTTACGGACGCACCAAACACGGTACCGGTTCCCAATTGGCTTGTAAAACGCAATTGAAAGTGGCATTTAGGGTGCGTTTCTGACTGTGATTGTTTGCTGCAACCCTTGCCACCGTAAGTCACACTGCGGGCGCAGTAAAAAGTGGCTGCCGGAACGTGGAGCGCCGGGTTTCTGCATGCAGGTGCACGTACGCAGTGGTACAGAGGTGCATCATTGGCCGTGGTTGGGTGCTGTATGGAAACCGGCAACCGGGTACCTGTCAGGAAGGAGAATAATTGCAAATAATAGCGCTGTTACATGCGGTAAAAGGTTCCCGAAAGTTCCAATGCTTAGAAGCTAACCACAGTGTGGCAGTGGGTTTTGTTGGGCATGCTGCCCGGAAATGGCAAATATCGTTCGTTTGTTCGTAATTCACCTCATCCGCTCAACTAAACCACCCACCCACCCCGTACCACCCATACGGTGGTAACATTCTTTGCATGCGCAAGGAATTGTTGCTTTCACAATTGGAATGCACAATCAGTTTCAGTGGATACGGAGAAGATGGGAAACGCGTTGGAAGGAGCAGCCCGGACGTTCTTGGATCAATATACAGGCATGGTACGGGAGTATTGGTGTCCCTTTGATGTTTTGTAAGGAATCCAATGAATTGCGTTATGAAATTCTAACCTTTCTTGCTGACCGCTTGTAAAATAAATACTTTTTTTCTACATTCTACGAGTTTTGACTACAGCAACATCAAATATAGCCAAAGTAGAACGAGAAATTGCAGTTGTTAGACGTACAAATGAGAATTTGTTAATCGAATTGCATACATTTAAGCTTTCAAAAACACAGTTTAAGTCAGCGTGCTCAAAGGTATGCAATCCGTAGAGCAGCAAATTTAGAATATTATATTTATTTGACAAGTACGTGCCTTATTCAAGTAAATGTGGTGGAAATTTGATTTCATTTTTTGTGATATCAAACAATTATAACAAATGAAGGCAAATCGATGGTTTCGGATTATCGAAATAATTCCAAAGAGCTCATCTAAAGTGCTTTCGGATCGATTCGATTAATACAAGTGTGTTGCTTCGTAAATAATTATTCGAACGATCCCAACAGATTTTCCGATTATTTCCCGTTCGGACCGTTAACGACGGCATAGCGCATATCATTCAAACGTTCAAATTAGTGGCATTTCCCATTTCCCTTTTCCCTGGGCTCACGCGAACAATAATATTTTCCCTCCAGTTGTGCGAATGGACGTCCACACAATGCGGCCGGAATATCATCGTCTAACAGCGCTGTTCCGATTATGCGTTCGCTTCTACTTCACGTGAAGCGAACCAACCACCATCCTGTCGATCAATTGCAATTATTACAATCTTCCTAGCAGTCGTTCGACGATGATTTAAGATGCCGGGCCCACACGCAGAACGATGACAGGCTGACCTTTAGACTGACCATTAGCCGAGATTGCACATCTTACACGCCTTGGCTCATCGTTCGTAACAATTGATTTTCCCCTTTTGCCTTCTCATTCCTTAAGGATCCCGCAATGTGTCTTCTTCTCATCATCATCATCATCATCATGTTGGCAGATCACGCATGAATCAACGGTTCACTCAATCGCGTCGAAATCGTACCGAGTTCGCACAATCTTCCGGTAAACTAATTCGTTCGCCTCGGAACGGTCTTGGCATCCCTGAGGCAGACTGCCAATCCAATCTTCAGCAATAGAATGAACTATCTACCGAAAGTAGCCATATTGTGGTGCCTGTTTGTTGGTGCCTTCCTTTCCCAATCAACTCTCTTGTATGTCGTCAGCCGAAGCGATCCGGTACAAGAGGCAAATAGGGATGGGGATGGGGATGGCTTTTGCGGTAGATTCAGGCGCATCCGGTTCAAAGATTATCGCCGAAACCATAATTTCATAAACTACTGATTCGACACAAAAGGGGCCGGAGCGAAATACTTTCAGTTCGGGGGTAAAAATATATATCTCCTGGTTGTGTGCTTCCGGAGCCGCTACCGTTTACAACGCCCTGCATCTGCTGACTTGCAACTGAGCCCAATTCCCCCGGTGGGATGCCCATCATCCGTTTGTACCTAACGAGCTACGTCTTTCCATTGGAATCAACTTGTTGGTGCGATTGGGACACACAGTGGTGGGGTGGTGGTGTCGTGGTGCTATGATGCCACCTCGGTTCCCAACTAGTCCTCAATCCTAGCCGTACTAGTGGTCCATCCACACACACACATTAGGCGCGCACTGACGGGCAAGGCTCTTCGCTCGTACGGATCATGCAAACTGGGCGTGCTTGTACGATGTAATCGAGCAGTACCAGGGGATGAGTATGTGTGCCAGCACACCAACTACCCCTTTCCCCCACACCCATGACCCCAACTACCTCGCATGTGTTTTGGAGCAACCAGCCGTGAAATATTATTTAGATCGTGCATATTTACTTATTCACGTTTTCCATTCCTATGCCGCTGTTGGAATGCTTGGTCAATGGGTATGTGTCGTTGTAGATGTGTGTGTGTGTGTGTGTGTAAATATCTGAATGGCCCTCATACACCAGAGAGATGATGATGAAGAAGAACGAACGGCTCACGTATCACGTATGGTAACAGAATTCATCCACCTGAAGGAAATAATGCTCACACCACAGGCGGGAAGCGCCCTTAGCGCCTTCCCTTAACCCCTCGCCCCGTTGTCCTTTGGCAGGAAGTTTCGGTCTCAGGAAAGCATTATTTGCATACACACGGCCACACACAGTTATGCCCGAGGAAGATGAAGCACTTCGGTGGCATTCTTTGGGGGTATGGCGCGAGCTCGAAGACATTGGTGAACGTGTGGCATCGAGCTGAGCGACGGACAACAGCAAACAGCAAGACGTTCGGGTTGCCAAAGGTATGCAAACCTTGCGCCTGGCAGCAAACAGTGGACGTGGCAGGCCCGTGCTTGTGGGCAGATTCGTGCCTGTGCAGCTAGCTTCTGCCACTGCATGACATGGCGCTTCACGTGACTTCATCAAAATGTGAGTGGCCATGGTAGTGCCACCCCAATCCTTCAATTCTTGCACTCGTACCGTTTTACTTCGCTACCAAGCGGAAGAAACTGTCCGGAAGGAACAGGAAACAGGAACAGGAAGTTGAAGCATATTAGCAAGGGTTGGTTCGGTGTTGTGGCTGTGTTTGTGCCCTTGCGGTGCTCAATTGGATGGAAGCTTTTGGTTTGGGTGGACAAAAGGACGAAACAACACTGTTACCGATACGAGAAAAAGGGATGCAAAAATCGACGGAATCAATGCTCGGTCTAGTTACTTACACTGGAAGATTGTGAAATAATGCTGGAGGACGGTTGGAGGATCTTAGCGCGATTGGGAAGCACCCGGTGATGGAGAACTGTGAAGCCGAACACACTCGAACGCTTCCTTTTTCGCCTTGAAGATATTTGTTTTGTTTATTACCATTTGTTATTGGCCGACCAGGCACGGTTTGGGAATTACGTTCGCCACAGAGGATGGCTGTAACTTATATTTACCGAAGGGTTAGACCATCATTTCCGTTGCAGTAGATGACTAGGATTTGCGGTTTCGTATCACTTCATTTCAAGTCGTTTGTCGTGTCAGGTGAAAATCCTAGGCCTACTGTTCGATCAGTGCGGCACGGGACGGTATGTCTTGTACGGTCGTTATTGCGAAATTGGAGAAGTAGGCACAGTGGACACGAACAGCCCGCCCCGTCTGGATCCAATCATGGTTTTACATAAAGGACAGTGTCGTAACATGTGTAGTGATATAAAAATAAATGAACATCGTTTCACCGGAATATGAATATCCTTCTGCTTTTAATACTGTCACTAACCATAACCTTTGATATTTTCTCTCTCTCTCTCTCTTTCTCTTCCCTACTAACATGCTGCTAACAACTACGCAAACCAATGTCGACGCGTTATGACTTAATCTATGTATATGCTCACACGCACGCACACGGTTAATTCGGTCACAAAAATCCGGCCCCGGTCATAAAATCGGTTCGATAGCCGGCCGTCTCCATGTTATGGCGGCAAACGGCGACCCTTCGATGATCTCTCCTCCGTCTTCCATTTCGAACGGCCCCGAGCCTCAACTGCCACCATTACCACCACCATTAAGATCAACCCAAGTGCTGCAACCACTGTCCGTGTATCCAGGTTGGTTTCCTCCCCGTGGTTAGATCAGTGCACTACTGCATTTTGAAGATATCGGTTTCTTGTGTTGCTTTCACTGTCGTCTTGCTACTTTGTTTCCTTTATCTCTTCTGTTGCCCTGCATGTCACGTTTGACACTTCCCAATCTTTCGTTTATTGTGCTTTGAATATGTGATTTCGGTGATTTCAGTTCCACTTTATTTGCCCGTTAATCAATCGGTTACGTTTCACGTAAGTAATCGTTACACAGCTCGTCACGATAATCATACTAATCAAACATTTATTACCTTCTGTCCCACCGTGTTTCATGTCTTTCTCGCTTGGTACTAAATGAACAAATAATGTGCGTAAATAAAAAAAAAAACACACATGATGTCGTCCAATGTTACACCCACCGGCAGTATCAACATTGAGCCAGGAAGGAACGTATGATTATGTCTTTAGTGGGCCCCTGGATTCACAGGCCCTGTCATCAACGCTCAAGCTGACCTCACCTCCAGTTCGAGTACGCCCGGACGGTAAGTAGGCAAATGGCACCTCGTTATCGGCATCGATAACGAGCGAACGAGTAATACCAATCCATCCATCGCGTATAGCCGTTTGCCCAATCGGTTCCCAATTTAGTTTGACTATTTATTTTCTTTCCCTTGCCTGCCAGATCGTTGACGAGTCACAGCTCTCATTTGTGCACAAATGGTCCTCCGGTCCTTCTGACATGTGTGTTTGAAGTTGATTTGTTCCATCTAATTGAAGGGAGGACTAAAGGATAACGTTACCTCTTTACCAGCAAAGCTTCTAATCTCACAACCTTCCTTCCTTGGGCAAAGTCCACCGAATTGAAATTTATTATGGTCCGTCTATAGTATGTCGGGACTTAAGGGTGATAAAGAATCAATCGTACTGTACCAGCCAGGTTCCTAGTTCATTGGTGAAGGTAAAAGATTATTCTCGACCTAACCATTTCCTTTCTTCCTTCCATTTGTCGTACTACACGCGGGAGATTTAATCTTCTTGGAAGGAAATGTTCATCGGAACAAGACGTCCGCGTACCTCATGTGACTCTATTCACTGTAGATTCAATGTCCATGCTTTCAAGAGAATGAACTTGTGTTAGGTGAAACTTTCCACAAAACCCAGCAGAAAGGAAGGTCAAAAGGTGCCAGAGCATGTATCCTGCTTCATTTGTTCAGGTAAAATCAATTTTATAGAAGAGTTAGATATACCCAGAATCGGAAATCATTCCCAACGTATGTAATGAACCGTCGGTAGTTCTGTTTAATTCTATCATTTCCCTTCACGAAGATTGCCTCTTTGCAACAGCTAAAGTTTGAGCATCTTTTGCACATGATGCTCGTACGATAGGACAGCAAGTGGCTTGTAGCAGGGAAAAGTCGAAAAAGAATCCGATCGATGCCTCGAATGGAGCGCAAGTCCTGAGATCTGGGGGAGTCTTTTCCCAGGGTTGGTAGTATGTTGCACTGAATATTTCATTGTCGGACGCTGGCAGTCCGTTAACTAATTTAAATTAAAATTCTCTTCCCGGGGAGGGTCCTTCCGGTTTACCTTTCACATCGTCCTTCTAGTCCGGAGCGACCCCTTGCAATGCCGTGTTCCCCTTCCCTTCCCTTCCCGTGTACCAAGAGGCGTACCGTCAAAAGCAGCTTAGGTTGAGATTCGAATTGGAAGTGTAAAGTTCCAAGAAATCGGAAGCGAGGATCGGTGATGGTAAGAATGGGTAAGAAGCTTTCCGGCATCGCATCGTGCGGTGGTAATCGGATCGAATGTGCAGATTGATTAGAGCCTTCGCATTGAACCTTTGATGGGAAATGAAACTCGCAAGCGCCCCTTCCCCGCCTGCTGGGATCGGATGTGGAAGGTGTCGTTTGGGGGAAAGGAATACATTTCTTCACTCATCAAACGATGGGCCTGCAATGGGAAGGGACGACCGGACCGGGAGGACAGGGGATACAGGAATGAAATCGAATTCGTGGGAATTGACACCATCACCATTGGCAATTCGATTCGAATTGATTCGAAGAAGATACATCTGACGGAAATAGAACTTTCGACCGAGGATGAGGCAACTCGGAAATGAACTACTTCGTGCAAGCTTTGTATGTATTTTCCATTTTTTTCTGTAAAGGTACTTCGAGGGGGAGTTCGATTGGGGTACCTAGGGCTTGTTCAGGTAACAAGAACTGAAACATTAAAAAAAAATGACACACATCTCGTTCATGGACGGAGAGAGGGTTTTAGAAGTTGATTTTCCATTAATATTATACGTCCGGCACCATTCGAACCTGCTTCCTACGGGTCACCTGTGTCGCTATGCATGGCATCGTAACACGCCCCATTGAAGGTTGGTGATATTTTCGCAACATTATCAATTCGATACAATTTCCTTGATGCGATAATTGAACCATAAATGCATCGTCCCGAGCAGTTTTGAACTTCTATTTGTAATATTTATTACAACACACGAAAAACAACTCGTTTGTTATAGAGGGCATTAAAATAGTTTGCTCAGCTCAGTTTATGGTCAATATTTAATTGTCTTGTGGAAAGTTTCTAGTGAAGAATAGAGAGAGGATTCTAGGATGCGTACTCCACGGGAGGAGTACCCAGAGAAAGCACTAGGCACCATGAGGGTCTTTAGACTTAAAACAACAACCAATAACCAGGAATTGGTATTCGGATTATGAAGCATGTTGACCGTTTTAAGCCACTCGGTTTCAATATCTTGAGCTGTTCGACACATCGACAAACGTCAAAGTAAATTGAAACGTCTTCACCCGGCGATTAGAAAAAGGTCCATCTCTTATCACATTCGATTTTATTGTTACGACCACAACGGCGTCAACAACTTTACGAGACTGGCCGTTTACGAGACGCGCTCATTCCGCGTTCATTCATTTTTATGGAATCGTTACTCGTTTTGTATTCCGTGTCGTTTTTTTTCTGCCCTTCGAAGTGGATATTTTGCAGGACGTAGGTTTTTCACTGGCGTACCTTTTATTCCGTGCGTTTCTTTTGTTTCATTTTAATCTTTAGCTCGTACTGACCTTCCCCACCCCCCTCGCGTTCTGTTCGAAACCGTTTTATTTTTATATCGCAACCATTATAAAATGTCGATTCACGGTATCTCATCCCGAGCACACCTGGCTTGCACCCGAAGCTTAGATGGACAAGCGGATTATAGACCCGAACAGCCGTCTTTCCGCCTGAACATCACCACTATAATGCTACATTCTACTCACAGCACTGGATACCATTAGTCTAACATCATCTAACCCTGGTACCTAAAAGTGTATCTTCCTTTCCGCCATGCCGGCCCACCAGTCTACCGTTCCCAGTCGATCGATTCGCAACGGAGCAGTGGCGTAGACGATGGGCGTTCGTCAACCGGGACGCGTCATTCGCCCGGCAGTGGACTTAAACGGCCAAGGTACATAGGAGACGGTACCGGTTCTCTCGGCTCACGGAAGAGCGATCGCTGCGATGGGGAGGATGCGGAATCATTACGTCAATTGCTTATCGAGTGAGTACTTTCGTGTGCGTGTGTGTATGTATTTTTGGTAGCTCTTCTCGGGTACTATCACTGTAGCTTTACCATTTTTTTTAATGCTGTTTAGTTTTAGGTATGTGAACGGGATCTCTTTTACTGGGGAAACTTTATTCGATCATATTTTTTGTTTCGACTATTTCATTGGTAGAGGGGAATAATTTTATTTTCTCTTTTCTTTATGTCCTCCTTTATTTGGGGTATATTTTCAAACCTTTAACTGCATTCACATCAGATCATCATGCATTATAAATTTAAATTATCATTAAACAAAAAAATTTATCATTAAAATGTGTCAGTAAATATGATGCTCAAACTGTACTAGAATTCGTTGTCAAAAAAAAGTCCCTTAATATTAAAGAGCATTTTGACAATAATGATGAGTTAATTCGGTTTCATATTTACACACAAGCGGTAAAATACCATTCACAATCTTTCCGACGCGAATCGTCCGTTAAAATGTTCAACATTCTTGACCACACTTCACCTTCACCGGACTCTGAAATGGTACCTCGAAAAGAGGCCTCGTACAAAATTTGTTGTGCTCAAAACAACAGCCTCAAAATTTAACAAAACACGGAAAAAACATCACGATTTGGCTACACACACACACTCTTTCGACCGCTCTTTCTCTCTCTCCCTTTCTACCATTCTGGCGAAACGGTGGAAACACAAAAGATCGCCACGTTCGAAGGACCTTTTCAGCCTCACCAATAACCTATATATCTCATCGTTCGCATCGCATTCGATGACACTCTTTGCCACACTCTTTGTGTATCGGGGTTAGGGCGCTATCGTTATTGTTCAAAATTTTTGGCCCGTTATGTATGTTTTCATTGTTTCTCTTCGTTTCGTTTCGTGGCTCGTTTCTGTACATTTTTTAAACACGTTTCCGTCACCGCACGGGACTGCCTTCCGTTCATCCTTTATCATCCATCGACATCGATTTCGTGCCATTCGTGTGGAAGGAAAAAGTCCGGCCCAAGAATGGCGCGATTGCGTCACTTGACCGTTCGGTTTTGTCATCGTTTTGTCAGCCCTTTTTGCTTTGGTTTGGTTTTGCCAATTTTTTTTTCATCGTTCTCCATCGCCTCCATTTTATTGCCGTCGTGATACCATTTCGCTCATGAAACACATACTTCATCGCCCGTTCGCTACTAGCCTCACGAGTAGGTGTATCTTTCATGTGTTTCTGTTGGTCTGGCTGTCTTTCGGGAGGGAACTCCTGCGCTCCTGTCAAAGTTTCATTTCGTGTGTGTTTTTTTTTCTTTCATTTGATATGTCGTTCATCTTTCTTTCTCTCACTCTATCTCTTTGACTAGCGAAGATGCACTCTGTCCTCCAGTTGCTCAGCTCTATGTTATCCTTACTATTTTCACTCTCTTCACACTATTCCTTTCCTGTCTTGCGTTGAATGTTGTTGTTAGTTGACTTTTCTGTTAATATTACTGTGCTGTTACTGTTTACATTGATGTTACTTTACCTTATTTTACACATTGTTAATATGCCAAAACTACAATCAAAAAGGGGAATTGAATGACCAGCAAAATAACACTCTTTCCGAAGTAATTTAATTCCCACCTGCACGTTACCTCGACACGTTCATGTACACCCGAAAGTGTAACATATAGAGGACAAAACATTTTACTACCGTTTCGCACCAACGTGCAATTTTTCAACACGACACGAAAATCTAAAAGTAAATGCAAATAAATATAATTAAATTCGTTCGTCCGGTCCCGGGAGCCAATTTCCAATCGGAACTGCTTTAAGCTCGATAATCACGAGAAACCCCAACTTCATCCCATCCCATGCAACCGCCTCCAGTTCACGTGGGAGGGGTTTGTAGGGGAAAACTTGCTAACGGGAACATTTCGATTTCATTTCCCAGTCACGTCATCGGCAAGTTTCATCTATCTTCTCTGGGCGGTTTTTCCTTCTATTCTTTCGCTCTGCTCACTCATCCATTTCCACCTTCGACTAAGCACGTTCTGCCAGCAGCTTCCCTGGAACGGAAATCGATTACATCCAAACTCCGGGTGGAACTCAACCGGGAATGGAGCGGGAAAAATGTATGCATTTTTTATGTTTTCATTAATGAAACGTCCAACGTGGCTGAGACACGTGGCTGTGCCATCCACCATGGTACATTTTTCGTTGATTGCTTTTGCCGTTTTACGAAATTGACAAACATTTGCAAAACCGGCCAACAAGTACGACGCGGCTGCTACGTTCTTACTTTCTCAAAAATCGAACCATACGCTCGCTCGATCGCCCATCCTGGGTCGGTACTTAGACCACCGACAAATCGATAACCATAAAACTCCCCAAAACAAAACAGCTTTGTGTCCCATTTGAGTTTCCTCTCTGGTTCGCAATGGCTGCCAGACTACAAAAGGTCGAACTCGAATGGGATCGACGAGTGGCTCAAGATTGAGAGGACTTCATCAGTCGGTTGTGTTCGTTTCGAATTGATGTACGTTTTATTGGGATATTCGGGTGATGTTTAACAGAGCACGATATTTTAAGACACTAATGAATGAATGAAAGATGTTGTAAGTCGGTGAAAGACGCTTTTATTGTTGGAAATCCTCTTTAAAACGAATGCTTCGTGCTACAACTTACATAGAACCTTTAAAACTCCACCGGAATGGGAAAACTTTTTCCAACTGCAGTACTAACGAGAAGCAAAGTAACAAAATCATTGAAAAGCCAAACAAAACCACTGCGTTTCAAATCCCATTTTGGCTAAGATGCACAATTCTTCCTCAAAATGCCCGAGGTTAAGCTCGTTTGTGCTTTCGCCCGTTCAAAAATACCCACTGGAACTGTAAGCTTTCCGCATTAACTTATGCTTTCTCACTCCGCGGTCACTCCTTCCAGTGCACATGCCAATGCATTGGCTTATGTTTCGGTTAATCCTCATCTCAGTACGAGGCGAACGAAAAAACGAACGAAATCCCACCCAACTCCCAGCTTGAGTAAGTAGCAATAAGCCTTGGTTCATTGCACAAAAATAAAATTACGTCCGAACCTCATCCGGGTCGTGGGGTCGGCCAAAGTAACCCATAGTGTTGCGGCCAGATCCTGGCTTAAGGGATGCAAAAGTAAGTCAGGAAGGACGCAAGGAAGGTTTATTATACGGAGAATTGAAAGTTAAACGTACAGCACCGGGCACAAAAGGCGTATATCATGGCGATTGAAAAATTAATGAAATTAAATCCAACTCAACCGACCGATTCTGACACCGTGGTGGTCGCATTTGTGGGGGAATCACGCCTTCTGGCCGGAGATAGGCGGCAGCATTGGTCAGGCTGTTGACACAGCAGAGAAAAGCAAACCATAGCTTTACTGGGCGGCAGCGGCAATGCAATGCTGGGTCCCATATGCATCTCGTTATTGCGAAACGCTGGAGATGCTGGACATTCCTCAAGAGGTGGTGCACATGCAACGTACTGCGAAGTGCACTGAGTTTGCCACTGGAAACCTCTCGACTCGATGTGCCTTTTTGGGGCTGTAGACGAGGAACAATTCCAATTGTATTTGTGAGGGACTGGCACACAGCAGCGCCGCACCAGGCCATGCTGGGATATTTTGTGGTCAAATTCATACCAACTCTCAATTTCTGTACCGTGCGCTACTCTGACCTAAGCCCAGAAGGGTATAAAGTATCCTTTAAAATGCAAATGTGCGTACCAACAAGCACTGGCCACTAGGCGAGCTGCTCGTGTATACCACAACCCCACTGAGCAAGAATTCAATTCCGAGAGTAAAGGTGCTCCAAGGTTGCTTTTTTTTGTTTTTGGTCAGGAACTCGTCGAGACAGACATTCAGATTCGGACGGGACCGGGTTCGAGTCGGAAGTCATGAATTAGACTGATGCAAGATTCATACGCCCGCCGGTAGCGAAGTGCATCATGCAAATGGAATTCTTCAGTCCACTGGTGAATTGTTGCCATGGCTCGACTCGACAACGCAAAAAGAGGAAGCACAGAATTAGAACGCAATCAACATACTGTACTCGCTCGGTCGGGGAGTGGCTTACCTTTAGGCGGCAACACGGGGAGGAAAATGCGATCACTACTTGTGTTGGATGCCACTTACCCGAAACCTTAGTCCATTAAGATGAAGGAAGACGACGTACCTCGCTGATGGAAACCGTTTGTCCGATGGTTTTCGGGTAATGGATGAAGTCATCCCGTGTACCAGGTAGAAGTGGTGCGACGATGATGAGAATTAAGAGGATGTATTGTGTGTGTGTGTGATCTTAACCGGGTGGGAAATGGAGGGATTCTGAAGGATCACTTTCGGCGCACGGTGGTGAAATTCACCACCCAAAACACACGTCCTGGAGATGCAAGGACGCATCGAGCACTCAAGTATGATTAGATGAGTGTATGGATGCGCTGGTTAGGGCTGGCAGCAGCACCGAAGTAAGGCAGGAAATTAAGCAGTTTGTTTTCAAAACCCTCCCCCCTGTGGACCATCATTATCTCCATCGGGAGATCGCTTTGCGAGATGTCCCGAAGACGGTAGATTGGATGCAGTGGTGTGTAGTGTTCTAATTCCCTAATGAAAGCTCACCAAACGCGTCCGCCGTCGAGTGTTGATATCTCATTTGGAAATTATCTTCCCAAGCTACACAAACCATTCCAAAGTTAAACAATGTCCCACATTTACCCACAAACCCACACAATTTCATTAACGATAATTTAAAACGCAGCCTTTTGTCGGTGTGCTGTATCTCGGGGATGCTCGAGCACAAATGGTGTACGTTGAAAATTCGGACTCAAACTCAAACACTTTTGTAGAAACATTTTCTTGCCGGCAAACAAACACGCACGCTCATAGAGGCAAACAAAATGTCCGGATGTATTAACACAAAGCAACAAAGCGCACGATGAGCGCCCGATTCGAAACCACAACGTTGGACACCTTCCAACACGCTGCGGTGGTGTTTCGCAAGTAACCCAACGGACGACGGCAACTCAATCATGCCCAGTGTCAGTTAAAATTTCACCAAAATCCCAGATTCCCTTTGCCCAGAAATGCGGTCTCCAGAATTAACAAGGGAAATAAACTGATTCCGTGTGATGGAGTGATCCTTGTTTTTTTGGGCATGCCAACCACCGTCACTCGTTGCACAATCCCAGAAGGTATTGGTTAACGTCAGTAAAAGTTCACAACTCGCAAACAGTCCTGCAGCGCGCTCGATGGAGTGTGCAGAGTCTACTAAAAACTAGTCTAGTGGCTCAATAATCGTCTTTTTGCTCGAAGAGTCATACCAGTGCTGGTTGGGCGCGCCGTCTCTCACAGGATATTTCAGGAAATGAGCCGAATTTGAGTTCGGTTCATCACCTCGTCCCTTAAACGTACCGAGCAGCCCGGGGACGATCCCTTTGGGGAGTCAATTTTAAGTGTTCCTGCCATGTGATACTGAGATCATGGTCGATTAAACCAGCCTCTTTCGTATGCTTACGACGAAGCGAATGAAGAAGCTAACAAAAAAAAAACACCTTCATGAAACACACACCCCAACTCAATCGTGATTCGAAGCTCACATGCGGTTCGTTTGATCGAATGATATCAGTTCGGTTGGTTTTAATGGATCCTTCTCGTTACGGGATGCGTCCGTTAGTTTGGCTGATAGTTTTTAATCCATCTGCTCATGCAGACGAGCGACGCGGCCTATCAAACTTTGCACAACGAAACATTGGGTCCATTGCAAAACCCACTGGAAATGCACTGCCGCCCGGGCGGACATCAGGCTAATGAAAGGATATTGGATTTTTTTCCCGCATCCCACAGCCTGTTGGTTGCCTCTCTGTAAAGCCGAGATGCAGGCAAACAACGGCCGGGAAGCGAGAGCAGTCAAATGCCCAGCACTGCACTGTGCGGGCAGACGTCCTGCCAAGCTCGGACCCGAATATCCCGTAGAGCTGCAGCCAAACCGCAACCATACACTGGATGGACCAGCAGAGAACACGATGTGGGACTGGGAAAATTTTTGGAACATTATGGGAAAATCTGTACGGTCAACATGGCACACGGGATCAAACACGGGATGGAATATAGTACCGAAACACGGCGGTCCATCTGGATGGGATGACCACCCGCCCAGGTCCCACCCGCCAAACATTTCCCCCGGGCAGTTGGTAAACACCGGTGTCCAACTTCCAAACCGTAGCCTCGGTCCGGGTCAGCACCCCATGCTGTTCATATGCCGCGTGATGTCACAAGAAGTCATCTGGGGAGTATCGGAAGGCTTGAGCGGTCAGTGGTTAGCAAACTGGAACTCCCCACACACACACACACATCACCGACAGCAAGATGGACTTTGATAATTTAATTTTCGGTTAAACTGTTCGGAGCTCGCTAGCCGGACGATGCAGCATTGGCAAACGAATGATGCACTATTTTTATGCACACGTTGCATCTAACGTGCAACAACAAACGTAAAATAGGAAGTAAAACGATAGGGAAGAGGGAAAAGTTACAAAAAATCCCTCAACAACGTGCCAGGTTCGGTTCGGAACTCCATTTTCCTTCCCATATATTGGTTCCCGTTATCTAAATGCAAATGTAATTGAATTGACCTCAAACTGGCTCGGAGGTCCGGGCTCTAGACTTGCGGATCCCGATTGCAGAGAAACCTCGGCCGGCACGTTGTGCTGTGCCAGGAGGCAAGAAATGCAAAAATTAAAGCAAATATTCCTGTGCCCCTTTCGGGCAGCAAATGGGACAACCGGGAGAAATGCAATCAATCTATCGATAGCAGGTCAGTGGCGGTAAAAGTTCCACATCACCGGCTGCTGCCCATATCTAGCTCCTGGACGGCAATCTGTCTCGGTTGTTGACGGTTCCGGAAAATGTTACCCGCCGGACATGTTTAACTTTGATGTTTGTTAATTATGATTGCTGATTGAAACGGGATTTTTCTGCACATTTTGCGTCGGATGTAGACCATTTAAAAGGATACAGTGTAGGGATTTACGTTCACATTAGTAATCAATGTATTGCATAACTTTAGGCGAATTTAGGCGAACGATTGCAAACTGTCAGGAATGCTGTCAATTGTGTTTTCTTTTTTAACTTTTTTTGAGGTGTATGTTCTGTTTTACCAGAATAACACAACCTCAAAAGGTCTAGGCTTTCCATTTCTCGCTTTCTTCGGGCATGATTTACCCGTAGCTGGGTAGTCAGTCCTGCGTACTGGGGATTGGTTTGGGATGGGATTTTGGACTGGTCCTGTAGTGTGAAGACCGGAACCGCTACCAAATGCACCGAGTGAGGTGTATATTACTTACCTTACATGTTTACCCTATTGTGAGAGCTTATATGACGTTTAAAGAGCACTTTTTGTACAATTTACACCTAAACCTTATAAGCTGTTTCTTGAACATTTCGTGCAGTGATGCAGTGCCACGTTGGACAAACTTTCCTCTGACAGTTTGAAAGATTCCATTTCACTCACCGCACGTGGTGCATATTTGTCGTCGGAAACGAATTTCTTCGTCCTGGGGCGTATCCACTCCTGTGAGTCCTGTTAGCCGTGATGGGAATTGTGGTTCCGGATTTTTTTATGTTTGTTTGCCAGTGCGACAGACCATTTTAGCAGAGAAATCGTAAAAGTGACATTGTGGGGAAGCGCAGGAGAGCTTTCCTGCCCGATTCACTATTTCACGCATTCGTCGCTTTCATCATCTGCAGCACGTGAGCACAATGAATCGTGCTTCATTTATCTTGCTTTACAACAAACCAACGTTGCTTTCTACGTGGACCGAGCGGGATTCATCGCATGCTGAGCGCAGCGATGGCCAAGGGGATTGCGCGTGCATCTTCGTTTTGCACCCGGGGGTGGGAAGCAAAATTTGCCTCCATTTCATCAATGAACCAAGCAAACCCAAAAGCTTCTGCTGCTTCTCCATGCCAGTCTTTCCGGGTGCATTGCTTCTTACGGCTTCTTGTTACGAGGCCAAACAGTTGGGAAAGCACGCCATCCATCATTTCACCATTTGTTCCCGCTTTGCTCGCTTGTTTGTTTGCCTGGTGTGGGTGCGGGTGTGTCCCGCTTCATGCCGTATCATTGAAAGCATTTTCGGACACCCGCTTTCGGAACCGCAGTTCCGACGCCTTTTGCCATCGGACATAGATGGGTCTGGGGCTTTCTGCCAGCTTCATTTGTATTTTTCAACACCCCAGTTTTTGTTGTTGCTCTAGCTCCACACTTTGCCCTTGCCATTCCACGGTGTTCGCTCCGTTGCAGTGTGCTGATTTGATGACAGATGAATATGAAAGTGCATTTTTCGCAACACTCGGCAGGGTGTGCTTCCACTTTCGGCACCGTTCGGCGCACTGTGAAAGCCCCAGCAGTGTTCGTATCATTCGGTGAAACTGTGTGGCAGAACTTTTTTTTTTATTTTGGTTTGCTCTTTCGCTCGCAGGCCGAAATGTATTTGCAGATCTAGACTATCTCGGATTTTCACAGCATGTTGGAAAGTAATGAATGTTTCGTCCCTTTGTGTTGTGTTTTGAGTTTTGGTGCAAAGTGATGATGACCGTTGCTTTTATATGCTTGCCTGCCCTGTCTTTACGCTCTCTCTAACAGATTGGTGTTGGATAGCGTGTTGGAGCTGAATGTGTATTGTCACTCTCGCTGTTAGATGGTTAGATGCAATTTATTTGCTAATTTTTGCTGTAAACTTGTGTCAATATTGTCATCAAATCTAATGAAAAATCTCCAAGACACAATGCATATTATATTCTCGTTTTACGAGAGACCATGAACACTCTCGGGGTAAAGTTAATCTTGGGATAAGATCTTACCGCGGTGTTGTCCAATCGCAAAGACCACCAACGGGACGTTACGAAAAAAAGAAGTAGTTAGAAAAATTTCCCTATGTACTTTTGAATAATATTATCCCAACATGAAAATAATTTAACAAAACTTTACAGATGGAGTGAAAATTTTAAGTAATTTTTTAATTGTTTTAATTGCATATTTTTATGGAGATAAATCTCGCCCACATTTCCACAGCCACGGGGTAATCTTGAAGTCCTCCTGTCTCCTGCTGTCTCTTGTTCCATCCATCAACCTTCAAAGAGGCGTCACCGCTCTCGAGAGGCATGATAAATTATTTCACCCAAAGATCGTCGTTGTGATAAAAGGGAAAATGTTCATTTTCCCATCGTTTCCCGATATGATGGGACCGCCATTGTCGCCGGCACACAATCGCCATGGCACTTGGCAAGACGCGCCACGGATTCATTCCTTGATTAATGGTTCGCCTTTCTCGATATGTCTTTTTTGCTGCCAGCGCTGGCATCGATCCAAGACACCATTTCGCGCAAAGCGCTGGTGTTGAATGATATCAATTTATGATCGTCATCAGCATCATCCCGGGACCCAGCTGGAGACAGATGTTGGGGCGTTCTTTTTGTTCGTCAGAACTTCCTGCTTAAACCGTTGATAATCGACGAAAAATACAAATTCTAGCTAAAGTGGAACACGTTTAACACATTTTCGTGTATTTAAAAGCGACTTCAATGCAGCCTTGTAAATAATTGCGTTTTTTTTTTTTTGTAAGCAATTTTTACCCCAAACCGGTGGAAAAATGATGCGCGTCAAAAGAAATTGATCGGTGCAGATAAGTCGGGACAATTTGATGACTTGCATGTTAAGTGGAACAGTATTTGAGCATGTGTACCGCAAAACTGTTTAAATTCTTCTTCCACATGCAAAAAGGTTTCCTTCCAAAAAGGTATCAAGTTGCTCCATCGTTCATGCTGTCCTTCTTGCTCGGCGCTGAATTGCTTTTAGTCCTAAGCCGTATGGATTATCGTATGAATAGAAATTGACAAATATTCATTTATAAACACACGCTGACGCTGAGACGCTGCTAGAAAAGCAGAGAATTGATGTGGAAATTGGAAGCGTTTCCCTCAGAGTATTGCCCTTCAAAAGGGGCACCCTGCTGAGTAGAGCCCTCGGTAGAAGAACACAGCCCACATACACGGGCAGTGTGTGCAAGAGACAGTTATACACAGCCTGAAAAAAACACCCAGCTCCATAGCCACGCCGAATGGGGCATGATAAGTTTGAAATGGTTGTTTGAGTAAGGTTAGTTGTTCTGGGGTTGGAAATGTGGAAACTTTTGTATTTCCCTTCTCTCCAGCGTCTCAGGGTCTTCCAGTCAAATGGCAGGTTGGATACCCTTTTCGGAGTAGGGCGAAGGTTCATCAACGGATTTACCTTCCAACCACCCACCGCCCAGCGCATGTCGTTCTGTCTTCTGGTTCATCATTTACATTTGACCTATCAAGATCCCCTCACAACAGGCGCATCATTTTGCGGAGTTGGAACTCCCTATTCGGGCATGGCTGACGAAGGCGACGAGGATTATATTAAACTTTCATGATAAGCTTTTATTGTCAGAAGCCGCGACTGAAGGTTGCGAATTTTTATTCCCTTCACACTTTTCCAAAACCAGTGCAAGGTTCGTCTTGATTTCGGCAAATCTTTCGTGGAGGATTCTTGGGTTCCGAAGTGGAATGTGGTAGGAGAACGACTTGCTGGTCGACTCACACGCTGTGCTTGAGGAAAAAGGGGACACATTTTCACGCCTTGGACAAAGACTTACGTTATCGCCCTTGTCAACGCGTGCTCTCAAGGGTGTGGAGCGCGAATTATCCCATCCTTCCGACGCGATACCATGCATGGCTCATTTGTTACGTTCAACTTTTTGCATCCCCTTTTTCGGGGGGTTATGGATTCCATCCCTGGAAAGGGATTCAAAGGGAAATTGCTGGGAAAATTATTAACAAAACTTTTGATTAGCACCGCTTACCCCGGGATGGGGTTGAGTTGTTGATGAGCTCTGAGACCTTCCGAGGGATGGCAACGATGACGTTTTCTTTTGTGAAGCTGTGGGAATTCGTTCCGTTTGCGTCAGAAGTTTCGCGCGTCTATCTATTTCGAATCAGAACAATATCTGTCTGGCGCTCTACCAAGGCTCTCCGCAATACAGCAACCCGAAGTTTACTTTAACCGAAATTCGTAGATTGATTGCAACTTATCATTTGCAAACACGTGGAGCAAAGCGCTTCGAAACCATTGGCAAAGATAAATGGCTCCGATCTTTGCCCGCAAACATTTTTCACTCGGTGGTGGCCAAAGCATCGGACAACTTTTGTGTTTGCCAATGGCACAACCGCCCGGTGGGTTACAAAACTGAAACCCCCTAAAGCCAATAATTCACCCGATTGATGGCTTTGGTTTGGTGGAAGCCTAGAAAGTTTTTGCTTCCATTCCACCCCGGCGTCCCGTAACCCGGATGCCACGCCACACTGTGTGTGTGGGTTTGCTGTGCTGTCTGTCCTTGCAGTCTATTGATTTTGTTTTCCGAAAAATCAAAACCGGTCAGCAGTGCTTGGTGATCGAGGTGGTGGAGGTGGTTCCGATTCTCGAACCCATGGCTTCTCGATTGATTGAGGTTTCGAGGAAAACTTCGCCCGAAAACCCGTACCATCGGTGGGAAATTGAATTGAGTTGTTCTGGCAAATGCAAACCAGATTTGATTGAATTGTTTAGCATCTTTTAATGTAGCGATTGTTTCGAATTATAACCGGGCTCCCGATTGAATATCTTATGTTGATTTCAGTTTGTTTAAAACCGCTCAGCCATAAATCATTCAATTTGATAAAGGTTTGCGTGATGAGTGGTGTTTTGTATACGTTAGTAGCTTTCGATATGCGCATTGCATACTTTGAGGCGCTGTAGGATAAAATTTAGATTCGGAACTGAACAGCCCAACATGTTTTACTCACAAAACAAATATTGAAACAGATTGTTAGAACACTTTGAACGTTTGCGATCGAATCACTCAGACTAATGTACCTTATCATCTCGTCTTGTTTATCAATAAAGATACCTCATTCACTCATTCAGCCCATCTCTACGTTTTCGTTCTTTTCTCTTTCTTCTTCGTAGCACTTGCGAAAGGCTTCTTACGTGCGCAAAGTTAAGCAGCGATACTACGGGAAGCCCATATTTGCTGCTTCAGCGCGCGAAGCTTGCCAAGCAATAGTTGTGAATCATGCGAACTAACACGATATGCTAACCAGACGTAGCAAAAGACACGAAACGACCGCACAGAAAGGGACATAACCTTTGCCAATACAAATACTGCACAGTACACGGTGATCATTCGCCATTGCCGGGTGCATAATCACTCATGAGATTAGAGCAAACAAACGAAACAATTAAAAAAAAAAAAACCATCAGCATTTGCTTATTCTCGCATTCGCATACCAAGAGTTCGACCAAATAACGTTCATTGAAACCAAATTGAACACACAAACACACACCTTCATGCGCAACTCGTCATCTCTGTGAGATAGAATGGTGAAATGCTCCCGGAAGTAGGTTTTGAAAGAAGGCCTTTTTCGCAGAACGTCATGAATTGAACCGAAGTAGGAAAGACACAGTCAGAAAGAGAGAGAGAGAGAAAAACGGAAAAGCTCGTGCCACGAAGGGGTTTCGATGTGAAACGGGAATCGAATACAGCAGATACAAATTAAAGTTCCTTTACAACACAACATCGCTTATCGAAACTAAGATTAACTATTCGTGAGCAATCGAAGGAATTTGATTTATTACAACAACAGCAAAAAGCCAGACAAAACCTACCGCGAGGAATCATTGTACCTTTGTGGCGCTGTAAATATCATTTTCAAAAATCGAAACCCACAAAAGGATACGAAAGCTTTCCGCCGAGTCCCCACAATTGAGGCAGTGAGCAGATGCAGCAGTAGCAAACATTGAAACACAGCAGATCGATAAACAAGATCGGAACAAATACAATAGAAGAAGAAAAAGTACCCCCAAAATTTCCCCCCGAGTTTAAACCAACGCGAATCGAACGGAGAAGCGCAGATAACCAAACGTTAGTACGCTAACCAAATCGAGGAAAGCTCAAAGTATTCGCAAAATTCAAAATGTCGTACGGGGATATATCTTACGGGTAAGTAAACGGCGATCAACAACTCTTCCTAACGTGCGAACGAGTCTCAGTTACCTTCCAACTCTAACACAAAACAATAAAACAATAGAGACGGTACAAGGCCCCGGTCGCGCAGCGTAGAAAGATATACCAAGCCGCACGCTACTCTTCTTGCCCAATAATTCCTTTTTTTTGTACTTACTTCGTTTCCACAACGATCGTCCCTCGTCCGAATTCCTTGCTCGTGTTGTGGTTGTGGTTCGAAAATGGAGCAATTCATCTATCCAAAAAGTTACGATCATAAATCCATCCGTCATACTTGCTGCACCCGACTAGCACCACTCCATAAACACGACACACACACTGACACACCGCTCGGTTGTCCATGGTTGGTTTGGTTTTTCTTTCTATCGTTTTACTATTTGCTTTATTCGATTGTTTATATTTCATTGCTCACGGCAAACAAAGTCTCGCTCCGATGCGAGGTATGAGCTCCTTGCGAATGCGACATATTGATTGTATCGTACTGTAGTGTGTGACTTCACTTCCAGTAACGTCAGCGTGGGTTCCACGATCATTTTTTTTCCGAACGGGAGCTCTAAGGGATGAAAACCAAGCGCGAGTACGGAGGGGGAGGGGTTTGCTTTCATTGCCTCTCTTATTGCGGCTGTATCTATTCTTTCGATAAATCGTATTGCTTTAGTACCGTTTTCTGTAGATAAGTTATTCTGTGTTTCTGTGCTATTAGAGTAGAAATGAATGGTTTTTACATTCGTTTTGTTTTTCTTTGGTGCTACGGCATGCTTCGGCCACATGGAACAGCAGCCACCGAAGCTTTAGGCATCTTGCGAAGGAAAGAATGCATAAATCACCACAGTACGAGTGGGATTCTTGTCCTTCACCACTTTTCACTAATCTATCTTAGCCATCCCATTGCACACACATACACACACATACAACCGATCAACTCTCCCCATACATACTCTTTGGTATTTATGCTTGTAAAAATGATTTTTATTGATTTTGCATTTTTCCCTTCTATATAGTTGCATAACATCTTCATTTGTGTATGAAATAGTATTGTTTTAACTTGTTTCGCCTTCGTTTAAATCAAAGTTTTGTGACTGTACATAAAGAAAGGTGAAGCAAAGGAGGAGATTTTCTTTTTTCAATCAGTAGCGCAGCATCAAAACATCATTCGACGGCTCTGTTGGAAAATTTGTTACGCGTAAATTTTCGAACCACACCCACCCGCATCCTGGCTTGTTCGGTATGCAGTTGTTTGTTTTTCGCTTCTCGAAATGCCTGCTATATTGTGAAAATAATTTAACCTTTTTTAATCATTACTACCCACATCGGTCAATCGTAAATATTTATAAAACGCGTTTCTAAACGTACGGAACTATTCGGCGCTGCATTTATTGTCCAATTCTTCACCGTCACTACTGCTACTATTGCTGCTGCTGTTGCTGTTGCTGCTGCTGCTGCTACTGCATCTTGCTCACAAATTACACACTAAAACTGCACCACCAACCGACAAATTGTTGGATAAGATGATGAATTTTCATTACTTCTCCTGCTACTTCTACGCCCAACCACGGCAGCAGACGTTTGAAAGTCCGCCCCAAAACTGACGGGAAATTGGGCAATAGGGAGTTCAAAGCAGGGCATGATTCAAAGCTCACAAAAGACGTGAAGTTTGATAAAAGAACTTATGCTTCGATTGCTACACATTATCACATTCAGATTGAAATGAACTCTTGTGTATCGTGTGAATGTTGACTTCTTCTAGCTAAGTTTGACTTTGTACTCTTCAATATTTGTTTCTCCTTTCCTTGCCTGTAGCAGAAGTACAGCTTCAGAAACTTTCGTTAGTTAATTTCGGTTCTTTCTTTTTTCTTCTTTATTACCAAACCCCATTACATTGCATCATGGCATACACACCTTCCATCACTCATTCACATTCACTTCTTCCTTCCTCAACGGCAACACTTTAAGTTTTCATATTCATGCTCACCAAACTACTTCTCAACATTCATAGCTTTCGTTTCGGAATAAAAAGGAAACTTTGCACATCGTATAGTTTGATGGCCTTTTCCATAAATACGCTTCATTTTCACCACCACCACCACCACCGTTTGAGCGCCATTTCCACCTCCATTTCATATGCGCCACCGTGTGTCTTACGGGAGTCGATCCCTGTGCACACTCTGCGAATCGGTGACGATAGATAACAATAATGTGAAAAAAAGAAAGAAAGCTCATGACTTTTCATAACCGGCTCGTCATATTCGCTCACGTCTCCACCCATTTCACTCGCTCGCGGTTTGAATGAAAATCGCTGCTCTACCCATATAGTTTTGCCTTCTGTCCGTCACGCCACCATACTTCTCTATCGTTCTCTATCCCTTTCGCCTGATATACTTCACGCCTGGAAGCTATTGCCCGGATGTTGTCCGGGGTTTACAGGCAAAGGAAATAAATACTAATATGTGCATTTTTCTCCGCCCCACCCGCATTGCCTTCCCGCGCACCCCTGCCAGACTGCAGAAGCAAGTCAGCGTGATGAGTATGAATCTGTCGGCGAAGTTAGACGATCTGCAGCGGGGTGACCGTCATCTCGAGACGACGGTCGCCCTCTGCGAGATACGGACCCAACTTCAGGAGCTCACCAAATCGGTGGAGAGCTGCCAGACGGAAGTTTCCGAGGTGAGTATGCGATGAGGATCGGCACGGTCGTTCCACTGCACAGCAATTGCGATAACTCATGTCATGTCTCGTTCGCAGGTGAAACGTGATATGGTAGCAATAAAACACGAACTAGATACAGTACAACAGGTGAAGGAAGAGATCGAAGAGCTGAGAGAATACGTCGATCGGCTGGAGGAACACACGCATCGGCGAAAGCTACGATTGCTGGAGCAAGTTAGTGTTATCCAACAGTGGCACAACAAACCGGTTTATGTTTTCTCTCTGATCAATAAAGTTGTTTCGTTTCTTGATATGTTTTGTTTCGTTTTTTTTTGTATTTTATGATTTATGATTAACTATCTTGAGATTTTTCATTTTGTTTTTATTTTCCAGTGATAAGTGATTTATTTTACAGCATTGCTGTCAATTTTGCATTTTTAATCCTTTTGTATCTTTTTTGTAAAATAATTGCATACCTTCAGGTGCTGCAAAATCTCAAAGTTATTGTAATGATACCTTGAACTTTTTTTTACCTTTTTGCGCTATTTCCACACAGGGTTTGACGTTCTTCCTGACGTACGCCATCTTTGCGGCCGTGCTGGGTATGCTCCAGTTCGGCTACAATACCGGCGTCATCAATGCGCCGGAGGTGAACATCGAGAACTTCATGAAGGATGTGTACAAGGACCGGTACGGTGAGGACATCAGCGAGGAGTTCATCCAGCAGCTGTACTCGGTCGCCGTGTCCATCTTTGCGATCGGCGGCATGCTCGGCGGTTTCAGCGGTGGCTGGATGGCAAACCGGTTCGGCAGGTACGGCCCAAAGTCGACTCGTCACCCCCAAAATCGCTAACGCTCTTTCGGGCAAGGTTTTAGAGTTGACCCAATTAGTCCATCCGATTACTGGGCCTCAGTACTGGGCCTGTTCGCGTGTTTGCGAATGTGACGCGAAGGGTAGCGAATTGTTACTGAACTTCAGCCTCATCCTCACTGCGCTATAGCTGATTGATTAGCATCTTGTGAATAATTCATAATTGAATTGTCTTATCAAAACCAACTCCACCACCAACGATTGTGCCCGAACCAGCTGGGAGGATGCATGGTTTAGCTTACATTTCCATTTTCCATGTTGTATTTTATGCACTGCGCCACATCCACTCTCTAGTTCTTCTCTACTGCCACCGAGCCGGCAGAATTGCTGATCATGCAAAACCTATCCCCAGTGTCCAGATGGCCAGATAGCTATCCGGTTGCTCTGTATACACTCATAAATTGAGCTATTTTATGTATCTTATCTCAACCAAACCACCGTTCGGTTCCACATTGCGTGATGAACGATCTTCGATCGATGAACCGTGCCCGGTTGCGTTTGTTTGTTTGTTTATCGGGAGAGAAGGACACGTCCCAACGATGATGCTGACGAGGACGTGATTCTGCAATGCAGGGCAAATGCAAATGCAGCACGTGAATCAAACAAAGCCCTCGGGCCGATAATGTGCGCTCGCTGTTTGCACAACCTTTAATGGGTCTTTAACGGGTCACTGGAACTGCGAAATTAAAGGGCACTCGGGTTGCTTCCGATAATCCGTACCGTTAAGCTGTCTTACTCAGTTGCCTACCGTCAGATTGGTGGCCTTAAAGTGGTACCGCGAGATAAGGATAAATATTTGCTCATGGGCGCGCCTGATTTTGACGTGGATTTGAAGCTGAAAATCAAACAGCCTCTCGCATTAATTATGCACTTCCGGGTTACCTTCTTGTACAGAACAGTGCAGCATTATCACACCAGACTGAGCTGATGGCATCTTAAGTGCTCTCGCTTAGGTTCAAAATCATGCACCGGTGTATGCCCCCCCCCCTCTAATGCTCCGTCTTTTCTTTCTCTCCCTCGCCAACCGATTCGCAGAAAGGGTGGCCTCCTGCTAAACAACGTGCTGGGAATATCCGGTGCATGCCTAATGGGATTCACGAAGATGAGTCATTCCTATGAAATGCTATTCCTCGGAAGATTTATAATTGGTGTCAATTGTGGTAAGTGTCAGCGGAACTCTTGACTGGATGCGTCAGTTACGCTGCTTTGATGGCACCCGCTCACCGATCCCGCCCCTTACTCTCTTTGCAGGTTTAAACACATCGTTAGTACCAATGTATATATCTGAAATTGCTCCATTAAATTTAAGAGGTGGTTTAGGTACCGTTAACCAATTGGCTGTGACCGTAGGATTACTATTATCGCAAGTACTGGGTATAGAACAAATTTTAGGAACTAATGATGGTTGGCCCGTGCTGTTAGGGCTAGCCATCTGTCCAGCTGTATTGCAATTACTACTACTACCGATCTGCCCAGAATCACCTAGATATTTACTAATTACCAAGCAATGGGAGGAAGAAGCACGGAAAGGTAAGTTTAACCTGGCATACGCCGAAGAGGGGATAGGTTTTTTGTAACAAGATGCGACTCCCATCCCAACTGCAGCTTTGCGCCGGCTCAGGGCTTCGAACCAGGTGGAGGAGGACATCGAAGAGATGCGGGCCGAAGAACGGGCCCAGCAGTCCGAGAGCAGCATATCGACGATAGAGCTCATCTGCTCGCCGACGCTCCGGGCACCGCTGATAATCGGAATTGTGATGCAGCTTAGTCAGCAGTTTAGTGGAATTAATGCCGTAAGTGTTGGGTACCACAAATGGGTACCCATTTACCTGGAAACCGAAGAATCTTACAGCACTTAGACAATGTTCACATCTTAAAGAAGATCTTTTTTCCCAAATTGTTATACGCATTGCATGCTTTTGGTGGCATTTCATACAATTACAAAAGACGGTAGTATGGAAAAGCGCCTAGTAGTATGCAATGCGTTACACATTATTATCTGTGAAGTAGATTCTGCAAAAACTACTCTCTAAAAGAATGTGAATGTTTTAAAGTTTAAGAAGATTTCATCTTTCGCTTAACAACAACTGCCATTTCACATTTTTCCTCTCTTCTCTTTTTTGCAGGTATTCTATTACTCAACGTCACTGTTCATGAGTTCGGGTCTCACGGAAGAAAGTGCTAAATTCGCCACAATAGGAATCGGTGCAATAATGGTAAATGGTTGCAAAACAACAGCTTAACACACCGTCGCTACCACACATAATCCTTCGTGGAATGCTTAAACGTCACTCCGATAAATCCGTACCCCGTTGGTTTTGCCGTCCCACACACACACACACAACCACCGTGCCGGATCCATTAGCCTGTTTTATTGATCCCGGTATTGGCAATGGTCGTTTTGGGTTCGTTTTTGGCGGATATGGCAATAAAAGTTGCCCGCTTGGTAAAGCACTGGATTAGATGGTTTTGTGCCATAACAGCCAACAACATAAAAATGGTGTATTCATCCCACATGACCACTAGCTACCAATTACCCGAACAACATTCAACATTGACCCCGGACTTCCGGTGTTTGCATCCCACAAATGAAACGCCGGACCCTTTCGCCGAAATTGATGCGCTCACCCTTACATAACCTCGATAGCTGGTCGAACATATTTCAATTTAAACTCAACATTTATCAATAGAGGTTCTATTTTTGCACTTTTACTGCTCGTGTTGTGTGTGTATTCCCCTGTTGGATGTGGATGTGTGGGCTCGTTTTCCCATGCATCAATTTCGATATTAGAATTGGAGCTTTTTTTCGCCTTCTTGCTTTGTTTTGCACTCACGCTTGGTACCCACCGAGCCGGGCATAAATAATCAGCCACGAAGTATGGTTGTGAAAATGCGTCCAATAAAACTAGCGAGAACCAAACAAAAAAAAAGAGTCGAACCGAATGAAAACAATAAACCACAACCACTGACACGGACGGAAACAAGGCCATCGGATGACGGTGGCTAACCAAGTCCGCAACACCGTATCACACACAAACACAAACCCATGACCAGCTGCCATGTTCAAACAGTTCCAACCCTCTCGTACTTGTTCGAGGTTCGTTCAAATTGACCTCAAAACGGGGGTTTCGGGTGGTGCAAAAAAGGAGTGAGATAAAAAAAAACGCATCACTACGAAAAAGCTTTTGGTGACGCTAACATGCATCAAAAAGCTGTACTTTATTTAACTCTCCCCCGACATCACATACACACACATACACGCATATGACTGAATGCATATTCTTATAATTCGGACGTTTTTCTCCCTTTTTTTTTTGCTCCGGCAGGTTGTGATGACACTCGTATCAATACCGCTAATGGATAGAACCGGTCGACGAACGCTGCATTTGTATGGATTAGGTGGAATGTTTATATTCTCAATATTCATAACAATATCGTTTTTAATAAAGGCAAGTACAACACGTCACAATTACTTCCAAATGCAAAAAAAAACATCTGCCATTTGGGCTGGGGAGGTCGTTTTGAAGCGATGTGCATGAAAGTAAGAGCTCAAAGTGCCCAAAGTGCTTCAAAGCGCCTCTCGTAAATAAAAATATGGCTGAAATTAAACGTTTAGTGATGAATATTTGCACAATGGTATTTCACAATAAGGAATACAAAGCCAACCATTGTTATGCAACCATTCAACACTAAACGTTTAAATATTTTATAGCAATTAAATAGAAAAGCCCGCTGCCCGTTTTTGCTTTGTGTTTTATTCGGTGCAGAGTTTTGTGTTTTACTTCTTTTGGAAATTGAAAATAAAACCAAACACTGGAAAAGCGGGCACGCGCTTCCTGTTATTTAACCCCTCAATCACAAACTGCGAATGCGATAATCCGTTCCCGTTTACGTTTTACGTTCTTATTGCTATGGACTCTTTTTATCCACATGTTTGTTGTCCCATTCTTCTTGTTGTTGTTCTATCCAATAATATCTCGCTCTCTTGCTCTTGTTGTTTGGATTGATTGATTGTTTTATAATTACCCGTTCTTTTTTATATTGTTTCCTTCTTGCTAGTGATCCCTTGCTCTCTTTGTCTCTTTTTCACTGTGTTGATTTCGTACGTGCGATTTACTCCAATTTTGGTTGTTTGTTTGTTTACTTGATACACATTCCGTTCGTGAGTTCTTTACCCCAGCAGGGCGATATTTTCGTTGTTTTTGGGTGTTTATAGTAATTATTTGATAGCAGTTATGTGTTGGATTGAAATATTTTCTCTTCACCTTTGTTGTCCACTTTTGTTTGTTGTTTGCGCATTGTTTTTCCTTCTCTTTTGATAAGCTTCGAAATGCTTTCAATATGTTTACTCTTTCCTGAGCTCATCGCATGCAAAGTTTGTTTCCTCTATTTAGATATTGTTTTATAGGGCGATCATTTTCATCATTACAAATTTTACTTCAATTGAAGTTTCGTCTTATACTAAATTAGTCTTTTATTTAGAAATACTTTTTTTCTACTTAATGTTACCTTCAGATCTAAATCAACAAATTCTGATCCTCCACACAAAGAAGCGGAAAGATTGAAAGTTGCTTGGCAAAAACAATTTCCGAAAAAACACACAAATTAAACCGCACACCATGCTGGCTTAACCGGTGGTATTCTCTAGACAAAGTTTCACAACCCGGAATAACTAGAAACAAAAATTGAACCCAATATACTGCGTCACTGACACACACACACTGGTAACGCCAGTATGTCCGATTGCTGCACTGATTGTGACAAAAAGGTTTCGCCACCTTCTGGGACAAGCCAGTGCGTTTGTTTCGCATGGAGAGACAGAAAAAAGTTGCTCCTTCGCAATGTCCATACCTTTTAATATCCACAAACCCTACAGCAATACAGCAACACATTCATTCCTTATGGACAATTTGTTCAACTTACTCATAGTAGCAGGACCGAGTGCAAGTGTTGCACATGTGGTCACGTTTTTCATTAGACTTTAATTAAAGAACTTGCACCGAACTTGCTGTGTGGTTGCATTTGTCTGTCCTTTTTTTTTTGTTTGTGTCTGTAACAACACTAAACCCTTGTTGCTGTCATTACTCCACACGAATCGAGGCAAACCACCAACTGGGAACTCACCCACGCACAGGAGGTTTCGGAGGTTCGTGCATGAAAAACATTCCCAACCGAAGCCGAATCCGAACAACGGAAGTAATAGCCACTGTGTCCCATGAGCCACCCAGCAGGAAGGGCACTGTGGGTCCCAACCACTCTCCTGTTGCATGTTTTTTTCCGGTCGACTTAACATGGGTTCGCATGTCGTCCAACACCTTCCCCGGGTGGGAGTGATACAAGTTATCATTATTGTTGGTCGACGTATTTGGCACAGTGGGTGGGCAGGGCTCGATTAAAAACGAATCACGCCCGACCTCAAGGACTACTCGCCGACGAGTAGTGCCCGGTATGAAATGAAAAACTACCCACTCGCCATTGTGTAATTTGCCTGGAGCCATTGTTTGGCAATAAGTAAGCGTGTGTGTGTGTGTGTTTTATCGCCATCCTCGGTTTGAACATTCTGTAAGGATAACGAACGGTCAAGGAGGTGATAGTAAACCCAAAACTAATCACCATGGTGCGAAACAAAAACTTTCCCTCCCCGGAAAGCTCAGAAACCGATTAGGCAGGAAAAACACACACTCTGGGACATTATTACTATGTGCTTTGCCGAATGTCCCCTTTTGCTGCTAGAGAGGGCCATCGGTGAACGAGATTGAGTCGGGAGGGAGGAGTTCAGTTTTTCCAGATTGCAAACAAACTTGCCAGGCCGGTGGTAGTTGGAAAAAATAGAGAGAGTCCCGTCTTATTGGTGGAAAATTTATCCTGTCAGCTACAGCTACCATGCCAAACGTATTGGAGGTGGAAAAAATCCAATCCCACTCACTGGTGGAAAATTTGGTTTTCATTTAAAAAAGATACATTTAACACACACACGCAAAAAAAAGGAAATGGAAAACCTCAACACAGTCAACCGTTACACCGGGGATGGTTTTTGTTCTCTCTTTCTTTTTTGCACATTGACCTCCATCCGGTGCCACAAATATTTGCCATAATGAAGTGAATGTAATTTAGTTGGCTGTGTGTGTGTGTGTGTGTATTTGTTTCCCTCCTTGTGCTAAATTCCACCTGCTCAGCCACGCTCGCACAACTCGAAAAGCGCAATTCCGATGACCACCATCGGCAGTTGGCGTGTAAACCGAACGTAAGGAGTCCCACCTGTGAGCGTGCGAGGATGGCCAGCGCTCCAGCAACGTCCAAGGGTGTGTTAAAGCTACCACCCGCGAGTGAGCAGTAGGAAGCAAATTACGTTCCCCGCTTCCCACGTTGCACGGAAAAGCTGGCAGGTGTTTTGGGAACATCCGGAGGAATGGGGGATGTGGCCTGCTAGTGTTCCACACTAGAGTTCCGGCCAACTTCGGACGGTGCTATTTTTCGTGTTAATGACATCCATTAGCGTTAACTACAGGCGGCGCCGAACCAAAAACACACTCACATTGGGAAAGTTTCAATGGCCACGGTTCACTTGTCTCGAAGGAGACGCGGTTGGAAACCTTCCGGTTAAGGGAAACATAACTGCGTGTAGCCAATTGCTGCCATTCTGCCAGCTGCCCCTCTCCCCATTCCACCCCACCCCTCCGGGTGGGTACTTCACCACCCCACTTGATTCCTGTTTCTTCTTCGTTTTTGTATGTTATTTGTTCATATCGTGCATGAGTTCCCTTTTTTCGGACCGAGGGCGCTTTCGCCCACTTGGTAATGTTTTGATTTTTCTCCACCCACCGGAAAAGCGGACAAAAGGAAAGTCTAAGTGTTGTTTGGAGATATGTTTGTTGCGTTCTGGTGGCCCTTTTGGCCCTTTCCAGCGAATACACGGAAATGCTAGGGGAGAGCTTCTACTGCCAAGGTCAATGTTTCCCCTTTTCTTCTAGCGATTGCCACGAATACTTAACGTTTCCGTTTGCGCTTTTTCCGCGACCTTTGGTACGCAACGCTTCAGTGTTTATTTATTAACTATACACACACACAAGCGTACGCGCAGCACCTTATTGAAGTTGTTCACGAAAAACATTGGAACAAACGATTGGAAAGAGAGTTACCTCTCGATCATAATTATGTTAGTTAAGTAATCGGAGTTAAAGAACTGTTTTCAATTAGTTTGGACTAATTTGCCTTCCTTCTTGCTTTTGATTTTGATGCCCTTAGAGCATGGTGTTCAAAACATTCAACTAGGATTTTTTCATAGCAAAAGACCTAAACAAAACTTGCAAGACATCAATTTTCCGACGAATTCCATTCGGCAATCCTTCTGAGAACACATTTTTTTCCATTCACATAGCATTATTACCTTTTCAAGCCTTTCATAGCCGACCAAAAAATGTGTACCAATGGTTGCTTTTTGTTCTGCTGCTTCATCATAATCGGGCCTCCCTATTTGATCCCATCGATTCCTTCGAGTTTTTGTTTGCAGTAGCCCTTTTTTCACTACGCGTAACCACCATTGTGCGTGTTAGATTTGGCACGCCAAAAATGATGCCTCCCGGAAATTCGTATTTTTTGAACGCTCAGAATCATGCAGCTGCCTAATCCTTCCACGCGGGTCAAGTAAATTTCTGTTTCTGGAATCCTTTCCGCGAAGGATCACTCTTGTTAGTTTGTTTTTCCCCTCTCTCTCTCTCTTTCTCTCTCTCTCTTTTGTATTACATTTTTTCAGAAGTTTGATTGTTATTATTTTTCCTGGTTTACCCTGTTTTTGGTATTCTACTAGTATCAGCGAAGAAAACCCCGTAAAAAGCGTGAGATGAAACTCCTCAAGCAAAACCTTACGAAACTTTTGCTGCCGAACGTCTAGCTACGACTTCTGCTCGCATTGTAATGATGATGTAATTACATCAACCAGTCAATAAACAATTTCAAACAAAAGCACACCCTGCTATCAACAACTAGCGGTTCGTTCGTGAGCTGCCACGAACAATACCCAATGCATTTGGTCCGATCAGGACAGGACGCTCCAGGTATATTGGGGGTATTCAATTTCTCATCGCGAACACGAAACAAACTGCCACTGCCCCCTCCGGGATAGGAACAACTTTTCATGTAGTTTTCCGAAAACTTTCCCGTTGAAGGCTCTAGGATTAGTTTCTCCGGGTGTCTTGAACGCAGGACTTGCATTCCAACTGGGTGGGAGGCGTTAAAAGAGATGCAGCTTGGAAGCATTGCTTCCAAGCAACTCTCCAATATAAAGTCGCTCGTCATCCGATGGTGATTTGTTCTGTTGTTTGACTTTTTTTTCACTTTCTCCAACCAGTTTCGGTGGAGCTTTAATTACGCGACGAAAGCAGAAACCCTGCAAGATGGCCTGTGTGTGTGTTTGTTTGTTTTTCTCTGTTCCTATTCTTCATCGCCAACTTCAACGGTACCGGGCGTCTCACAAGCACGGAGGAAAAACAACGGCCAAACAATGCGCAAAACCTTACCATTCCATTGTCTTAGCTGATTTTCCTCGAGGAAAAGTTTCGACTATTCCGAGCGGCGGGAGCGCATGGGAGTGGGCGCGCAGGTGATGGATTTCCACGAACTATGACAGCAGAAACACGACACTGCTTTTTGGTTTTCCTGGCGCACCCCACGGTATGCATCCCACGAGCGTTGGAGTGCATCGAGACGGGATGAAATTGTAAGAACGAAGGCGAATTATTATTACCCCATTAAAGCACTGAACTGCTCGGAACGATTATCGTAATGGACTGACGTTACACCGGTGTGTGTGGAGCAAATCGGGGAGTGAGCTACATGGAAGAAGCCATTTCAGCCTCACAGAGTGCTGTGTGTACTGCAAGGAATGTAATGCACCACCCGCCGCCCCAGTGGGCCAAAGATGATCAAGCTTCTGCTGTAAGACGCTGTACAAAGGCGGAAGTAAGACTGAAACGGCTCGATGCATACGGGGGCATAGTTTGTAAGTAGAAGTCCTTCCCTCTTCGCTAACGACGACGTTCAGGAGGCTTCTGCTGCTGCAGCATGTTTGCCGAAAGGATGTTGCCGCCCGTGCACCACACAAAAGAATTATCCATTTGAACGGAGCACAATGGGAAATAGTTTTGGTTCGCTTTCATCGCTCGTGTCGCTTTCAATTTCGTTACGGATCCTTACGTTTTCCGTCTCATCCCCACGTTAAAGGGATGGGATGAACGCCTCCCGGCCCTCCTCCTGATCTTGCCAGAGCACCGGGAAAAGTTATGTTTGAGACTTTCCGTTCCACACCGGTGGCATCGTTCTGTGGGGCGGTAGCTTGCCTATCGGCATGAAACCGATGGCAGTAGCAAATGCTGCAATCCGCAAGGACAGGACGTTTTAGACATTTTTGTGGATTCCATTTTTTTCCTGAAGGCCATTTGCGATCGCAGCAATTCGAGCATTTCTTCAGCACTTGCGGTTAATGCCATTGGTGGAGATGCAGTCGGCCGGAATGCCGTCGGGATTTTCAAATTCCTGCAATTGTTGAAAGAAGATGGAAGGAGAAAGATGATGGATAATAATTGAAATGGAATGGGAAAACCAAACAAGAACGCTAAGTAAATTAACTATTTTACGTTATATTATTCCATTACAATACTTGTTTATAATATACTCAAATGTAAACATATCGTTAGTAAATGTTTAGCCAATGTGTAATCGACTTCGATGTGCAAGGCTTCCCAAAGTTAACTTACTTTAATTTAAAGTCACTCATTGCCAAATTTACGTTTAGATTATGTATCCAAACAGTGATGTGAAGACGGTTTAGTTTCATTTTGTTACAATCGCTTTGTAGTTTTCCATTTTAATCTAAATGTTTTATTACTTACTTTTACTGTACCGTAGACTTAAATGAATGCTTTGCTTACTAACAGTAGTTGTTGAAAATCTTGGTGTTTCTTCAACCCTCCCCCGCCTACATTTATTAAATCTGATTCAATGTACTGCTTTGCACTTTGCCCTTTGCACTAAGCACCTGCCGCATGTCCTAACCGAGCAAAAAAGAAGAAGAAAAACGATACTTTCCACCTACTCCTTAGCAACATGTTCCCGATCTTCCCGATTTTTTTTGCAGTAAATATTTGTACATTAAATTATTTGTTAAATAAACGAATCATTTGCGCGAACCGAACGTCCACGGGGTCGCCGCGTGTGCTGACGTCAGATGCGGCACCTGATGGTGGCCATGCAAACATTCGCAGGCACAAGAAACCATTCACAAACATCTCAAGTTTCACTTCGTTCCCTTATGCTCGCTGCTCTGGAACCTTCCTGGTTCGTTTGTTGCACGAAAAAAGTCAACCGACCGGAACAGAGAACGATAGTCCCACCGTTCGGTGCGGCGTGTAAATTCACCTGGCCCCTTCGGATGCTTTCACATGGCAAGTGGAAAGGTTAAGAGTGTGTCACTTTCAAACACACTTTCCCACTGATAGGTTTCACCTATCGGGATTCGTCTGTCGGTGTGTTTTTTTTTCTTGTTTTTTTCCGCGCCCTTTCGCTCGTTAAATTTAGCAAAACCGTTGCAACCGATTGCTTTTGCTCTTCGGTCTTCGGTTGAGTAGGCTCACACGACCAACACGGAAAAAGATTTACTACATCCCAGCGATGAACGAAGGAAAAGAAGAGAGCAAGTTGAAGATTTTGCCATATAAAATAACAATCTGCCTTCCACTCGGCGTACGCCACCCAATTGGAGGGGGGCGGAAAACATAAAGTATGGCTTCTTCATGTATGCATACAGGTCGTAAGGAGATGGAATATATTCCAAGAGCAATCCAAAGCATCGTTCGGCCCGGTGAAAGTGGAATTAACGAGTCTTTCTCGATAGAGTTGAAGAATAGGACGGTAGCCGCCACGGACCCCACACGTACTTTGGCTCCTTTCATCCCCAGCTCCATGTACTGCGAGAGTGCGTGCTGTACATGTTTGCTTTCTGGCTACCATACAGACTTATCAGCAATAACAACAACAAAAAGAAAAAAAAACTCCACGTGAAGAACATTTCCTAGCGCAGCAAGCACTTCGAGTGTGAAGTGAAGGAAAAGAAAAATATTGTCACCTACACACAAACAAGTCACACATGCACGATGTGTGTATGTGTGTGAGTGTATTTACGAAACCCTGCGATTGTCACAGAACACATGTGGTGGTATAAGAAAGGGACAAAGTGAAACCTATGCCGAGATGTTGAGCTTCCCGATGGAGGCGCGTGGTCGTTTACTTAGAAAAAAGCTCAGACCATGGAGACGCATGGTCGTTCGTACCTTAGCCGGTTGGTACCTGCTACACACTCCTAATGTGGAGAGTGTAAAGACAAGATGTGAGGTGTGGAAGTTACCAAACACAGCGAGAAAAAGAATACAAAAAAAGGTGGTAAAAGCACGATAACCGTTTTTCGGGTCGTTATTATTATTTTCGGTTCTGCTTTGCCCACAGTGTGCGCAAAGCAGAAAATAAACATATTTCCTGCAGAACCACCCACACCTGTACCGCTGTACTGGATTGTAGCTGCTTTGAATAAAACTGTGTGTAGTTGAATTCATTTCTTTCCTTTTTCTCTACCCTTAAGGATAAGAGCACTACCGCACAAACATGAAAAGCATCGCATGAAAGATAGGCATCAGCCTAAGCATAAAGTCTTCACGGTTGAACAGACAACGCGGTAAACAGTTACTTTGGGGAATTGAGTAGGTTATTCTACTGGGGCCGTCGGATGTGTCGCCTGATTTCGTCAGGTGACTGTCGCGGTTCACTTGTTCCCGTGCAGCACCTGCCTCAGCTTTCAAAACAAGCAGGAAATATTACTTTTATAATTTTATCACGCAACCACTTTTCGTGTGTGGTAGCGATGGCGTGATAGGCGTTCTTGCGAGAAATGTTTTATGAAAAGTAAGACAACCATAATGTGTCTTGTGACCCCTCCCCATGGGAGAATATTCTGGCCCTTCACCGGGAGAACAAAATTTACTCGCATGTGTACGGTTCTTTTCTGGCCAAGGAAGGAATGTTTATTGCTTCCTTGGTTGTTGGTTTTTTAATCAAAGAATTTCTGATTATGTATAAAATTGGGCCAGAATTGAAATTTTGCAATCTAAGCAATTTGAATAATTCTGCTCATTTTGCTTGATAATTTTGTGCAATCGTGAGGCCTGTGCAATGTATCAAAATGTAGATTAAATTTTCAAATACCCAGCACAGTGTTATCATTCTTCCGGAAGAGTTATCATTCTTCCGGCAAGATAAGAACCGCTTGGAACAATTTGCAATCACTTGAGTTCATTTTGAGTTCTTTTTTTGTTTCTTGGTGGCCTGTGGGATCATCGGTCAACAATATGCTGCACTAGGCAAGCCTAGACTAGGGAAATAAATACCGACCCTTTCCAACGGATAGCAACGACGCAGCATAAACCCCTTTGCCATAGCAGAACAGGGCCTTAAATGTAAGCAGGCGAATAGGATGCTTCTCAGATTTAAGTAAACACCCCTTAATCAAATCGTATCGTGCAAGAATTTCTAGTTTAATATTTTATGAGATTTCCCTGAGCATAAGCATACACTGCGCTGGCCCGCACACTGTACAGATTGGGCACAGCATCCAGGGTTTATTTATTTGGACAATCTTTTTGTCATATTACCTGTCCAACCGCACCGCCAGCGCACACTATCGTTGCTACTCTATCAGCATAAAAGGTGAAGTTTCTGGGTTTGGCAAAACCCGGGCACACCCAATTTTGCATCCCAGGCACGTATCAAACGCAGCGAACGTGCAATGCAGAACAGTAAACCGTTTTTCCCCCTAGTGACCAGGTGACCGGATGGCTACCTGGGCCATTTATTTCGTGTGTTTGTGCTGCTGCGTATCCGTTTCTATCTCTTCCGGCTTATTGTTTTCACTCCATTTTTGTGCAGTGGGGACACCGAGCGAAAATGTAACCCTACATGAACACATGGCAAACCCCCGCACGCAGCATTCCGTATCGGATGTTATCTCCTTGTTTTTTTTTCAACTTTAGTATGAAAAAAGGCACTTGGAAAATTTATATCACGGCCACTGGCGCAAACAAAGGTTTCGTAGCTAGGGCACAAAAATGTGGAAAGCGAAACAGTTGCCAGTTGACAAAGCTTCACGCCGTAAACACCATGCGCCTCCATCATAAAGTGAACAACCATGCGTCTCCATGTGGCCACCAGATCTGTAACCTTTTCATTCCACAGCTGCATGGGAAGGCACTGCCGTTTCATATAAATATCGAAAATAAGCCGTTGCGATGGCCACGAAAGGACAAGTACATACAAAAAAAAACGTAAAAGAAATGGTTCGTTCATTTAACCGTCTTGCCCCTGTAGCTTGTAGGTCGTACGGGAGTACTTCTCGATTTTTAAGGCTTTTAACCCCGTCCCCACAAAAAAAAATAAAACTCACAAAATACAAAAATAACAAATACAGATCCAAACGAAAAGACAGTCACCCAATGTCCTGTCCTCCGGATACCCGCTGCTCTAACCACCTCACCCACCGGCTACCACACCACCGCTTCCCTATTCTCGATTGAGCTCCTTCAGCATTCCTTCTCATCTCATCATTTCCACCAACGGAAAATACACTCAGCAATTACTACCATCCCGAGATGGGCGGGAAATGGCCACCAATTACACGCCGGCAGCAATGCATAATACGATCACCTCACTCTCACGCTCACAACATGAGAAACACACACACACGCGCGTACGAAACATTCAAACACGGCCACTCACCGAGAGAAGGATGTTTCGTGAACGCTTGTAAAGAGCACGCCAATGTACACGCCGCGTGAACCGTCGACACCGAACACAAACACAGGACAAACAGACACACTGTAGCGCACCGACATGCAATTTTGTATCATTTAACAATGTTAAGCGTTTGCTGAAGTGATGTACAGAGATGTGCCGAACATCCTCGAAAGTGTTTTCGTCTGTTAAATCAAAGTCGATCAAACTCAGTCTCAGACCAAACCTCCAAATGAGCAGGTTGGGTTTATTCTTAGAACAACAAACATTACTCAACATAATACAGGTTTTTCAATCCGACGGACATATTTTTTTTGTTTAACAACATTCCCTTGTCAATTATTTGTTTGAATTTCTGCTTTAAACATTGTTCACGGAACATGTATAATTTGTCTTTCAAATTTCTCAAATATATGAAATAAACTGTGGAGAAAGATTCTTTTTCAACCCCTTTTTTCTCTTTCGTGAGTTTCAGTTGCCTTTCCCTTACTGATGATGGTTTTTATTTCATAACATTTACGGTTATGATTACTTTATTTATTCAACCTTTTGGCTCCGCTCTGGTCCGTGCACATGCCGCTTACGAACTTCCCAATAATTGAATTCCGTTCATTCCACCAATAATCAAAACCTTCGGTGCAATCTCGGTAATTCGACACCGCCCAGGTTCTCGTCCGATCCCAAACCCACGGCCAGGTCACGTGTTATTGATTTTGCGTGCCCTCAAATTAACTTCATTATTGACGTTTGATCTTGTTGCCCGGTTTTTTTGTGCTGTTGTTGTTGTTATTCGCGCTCCTTCTCCCGCGAACCCCACGGGTGGAGTGTAAAATTCGAATAGCTGCTGGACCTCAGGACCCTTCATTACTACAATTGTGTAAATTGTGAACAATCAATGCGCTCGAATTAACCGCACGCCGGTTGCGGAGGACGAACAACAAACAAACTGCCTGCCGCTGATTTGCTTTCGGTCTGACCGATCGATTCGGAAATACAATTTGGTGTAAAATGGCGTCAGAAAGCATCAATTATGATCCTCCATTCCGCCGTCGATGCGTCGATTGTTGTCGGGATTCGGTTCCGACTTTAGTGCAGCATTAATGAACACCAATTTGCAACCGGATACACCGGAGATGCATGCATCCTTTTTTCTGTAAATTGTGCAAGCGAAAGTTTAACGAATTGGGTCATGGGATTTCAATTCCATGCTGCATGTAATTAACCAATTATTTTTCGCAACACTGTTCGATATTGCATTTTGCTTTTGACCGATTAATTGTTTAAACGTTGAATCCGTCTCTTAAAATTAAATTATCCACTGCTGATACAGTGTACACACTGTTTTGATACCCGTTACGATCATTCTTTACTGTGAAGAGCGTGTGTTTTGATAATAAAATAATAATTTCCAAGAGCGATACACAAAAGTATTTCAATGATGAAAGCTTTTCTTTAATGATCTAATGTTGTTCTTCACATAATAATCCTGTCTTTCACGTCTAAAGAATCCTTTATCTCGCCTACTTGAACTCAGCTTCTGACAGTACAACACATCACAGCATAACAACAACAACACCCGACAACCGCCTGTCACTCATAATAGCCATCCCGCCTCCCCCCTGGATGGCGCGCACACACATCACACCTGCCTATCACAGCTCATATTCCGTCATGCTGTTACGAAGCGTGGCTTCAAAGCCACCCCACAAAACACGAATCAACATACCCCGCTATTAAGGATCAACAATTTATCCTCACGTGTGTACCTTTACCTTTGCGCGATCCTCCCAGTCCCTTTCAGTACATCCCGCGCCCGGGATGTTTTCTAGACATGCCATACACTCTCCGTTGTGTGCACCATCAAAGTGCGCAACACTCTCGATACACTCATATACAGATACACGCTCAAAAACACACTCCAATGTACGCAATATACAGGGTGCTCCATTTGGTCCGGGCTTTTGGACGTGCCGCGAGACATTTGCGAGACACCCGTTTACTTCACCCAGTTATTAAAGTCAAGCCATAGCTGATCGCGATGAGTTGAACACGTTAAATGCCTCTTACTACCCCTAACCGCCATTTTATTACTTTCACATTTTTATTAACTACTATCTCGTATACTTTTACTTAACAATCATTAAAAAAAACAAGAAAAACGCAGCCCTGGTAGCGTGCGGCAAAGCATCGCTACTCGTTGCGCGCGGGCGCGACACACACAAACACTTATCGAAAGTGCAAGGCAAAAAGTGGGGGCTACTCGTTGAACCGCACCCGTGTTACGTTTGTTTCCGTTTGTCTTGTGTTTCTTGCGTTCTTTGTCTGCGTCGAATTAGTGCGACTTTAGTTTGTGGTATTGTTGGTGCATCACCCATTAAACGTTATTGAGCGTGCTGCAAACAGACGACCGGGGTTTTGGCATCGGTAACGTACACAGCCTCTCTTTATCTCACTTATGTACTCGCTAGACCACCAAGTACAACTACTATTATTATTGCTAATCTTATTAATACCACGCTACTAGTCTGAAGAGAGCGGCCTACCTCACCAGAGCTGCCCTATACCAACTCGGTGACTGCCCCAAGAGGTGACCGAGCGTAATTTGCTCCTGCTCGACTGTTTTTCGATGTATAGTTTTGTCTTCTGTTTCCGTATTCTCGTTATTGGTTCTTGATCTCGTTGAGCCTCGCTTTCGATATTGTTTCGTTCCGTTTACCATGATCCTCTCCTTGCCAATCAATTTGTCCAGAATTGTTCTAGGTGACAGGTGACTAGCATTCTTCTGCTCATGGGTGAAATTCGTAAAAGGGGTTTTCTTACCGATGTCTGAATAGGTCGTTATGATGTCCGCAAATGTTTTCCCCCCATTGACCACTCTTTCGTCCAGCAATAGAACAACTATTCGACACTCTCTCTCTCTCTCTTTTTCTCTACATATAAAACAAATTCATTCCTTATCCCAGTTCCGCTTCCCATGTATGCCGGAAATGAATCTAGCGTCCTTTCTTCCTTCCACTGACGCAACCGAACGACTGACACGGAAACCAACAAAACATCACTTCCACACCCCCTTCAAAAAGCCTTTTAAATACGGGAACCCAAGGTTGTTACACGCATAGTTTAGGAGTTTTTTGGTTATGTGCAGGAAATGATCGACTGGATGTCCTACCTGTCGGTAGTGTCAACGCTGGCCTTCGTCGTGTTTTTCGCCGTCGGACCGGGCTCGATACCGTGGATGATAACTGCCGAGCTGTTTTCCCAAGGACCGCGACCGAGCGCGATGGCGATCGCGGTGCTCGTGAACTGGATGGCGAACTTCGTTGTTGGAATTGGTTTCCCAAGTTTAAAGGTATGTCAGCACGCTTTCTACGCATTACATGCTTCGAATTGCATAACTTTAGGCGATATTTAAAAATGGAGTCACATGTGCGCCTCAAAGTATGCAATTTGTGTGACAATATGGTTTTCTTATGTAAAGATCGTTTTAACACTTCTATTTTCTTCTTTTCATTCTCATTTTTCCCAAACAGACTGCCTTGGAAAATTATACATTCCTACCGTTTAGTGTATTTTTAGCAATATTTTGGATATTTACATATAAAAAGGTTCCTGAGACCAAAAACAAAACGTTCGAAGAAATTTTAGCTCTGTTTAGGCACGGAAACGGAAGGTAAGACCATTTCATTTTGCATGCGACCAAAACCACCCTGTTTCTCTCGATCACTTTACTATCTACTGCCGCTTTCTACACAACAACTTCAACACATTAACACGCACATCTACATTTGCTAACAACAGTAACAACAATGTCAACGGTAGTACCTTGAGTACATCAGCCCGATGGTGGATTACGCACACGCATGGGGCAACGAACGCGTAAAGAGGAAACTATCATTATGCGAACCAGCATGAACACAAATTTTCTTAACATTTTCCATAAAATGGCATTCAAATTGTGATCCTTCGAGTGAATAACCCGGTGGAGAAAGTTCAAGAATAGGACCTTTACCCCACATCCGATTTGAGAGCTTTCACCCTTAAGTTCCTCGAGCTAAGCTTTAAACTGGTCCATAAATTCTAACCGCTCCGCACGAATAGCACACGGAATTGAAGTTTCTCTGCTCAAGATTTTTCTCTATCCTATCCGGATTTTACTATATTTCATCCGGTTAATTCTAAAATACCAATAATAAGTACTCCCCCCGGGAGGTTGAGCGAATGACTAAGCAGCATTCACTGTTCATTCCCTTTAGTGCTCCGTGTGAAGACACCATTAAGGTTGATTATGGTTGGTTGGTTATGCATCCATATTCGCTATAATTAAACATCCGGATGCTGGCAGAAATATCGACGAAAAGTTTTAATCATCTTTGCTCTGGGCAAATCGGAAGCACGACGCAATGCAATGTTCGTTGGAGCACAAAGACGCCTTTGGGAAAAGGGGCGAACAGTAAAGTTTTTCTTTTAATTCTCTTTGTTTGTACTTCATTCTCCATTTCGGTTCCCGTTTTGTTCATCTTTCATGATTGAAGCGATGGTAAAAATGATGAATTTTAATACTTCCTTCTCTTTTCTTCTCAATTTACAATCGATCCAACGTCGACATTTAAATACACATAAATGTAAACATATTTCTCACATCCCGTACACACCCCCAAACCCCCACCCCACTCACAGAAGCAGAATATCAACAACTTTACTTTTCCCCTCCCTAATTTATAGAAACCTTCGCGATAGTAGACTCTACGGGTAAGTGCAGTTTGCGCAGCACAAGCAATGAGAATTCGCTCGCTCGCTGTTGAACGTAAAACAAAAATAAACGCTCAACAACAACCGTTATGGCCCCACAATCATACACACACACAAAAGCTCCAGAATTCCCTTTCTTCCTGATACTCTTCATCCGAGAATACGAGCGCAGCTCCAGCACTGGAGCGCATTCGTTTTGTTTTGACCGTTTTCGATCGCGCTTTTCGACACCTGCTCTCACACCTACTTAGCGTAAAGTCACACATAGGATTCGTTCCCCTTCTTTTGCTTCGTTTTTTACTAAGCTTAGGGTTGCGTTTTGTCAATGTTTCCATTGCGTTGAAAGCAGATCACGCACCAAAACATCCACGTACGATGCACAGCTGTCTGCTTTCCGGTTTTATTTAATGTTTTTTTTTTTTATTAGTTACACATTTTCTATCCCTTGTTGTACTCTGTACTCTCGTTATCGCTTTCCAAAGTCGTAGAATAAGCGAGCGTAACAAGGTCTTATCGTCCTTTTGTTTGCTTCACTTTTGTTTCTATTGCATGAATTGGTGAAGTATTTTTTTCGGTTTCTCGGTTTTCTGCGGCTGCACTACCTTTTCAAACTCGTGAGTACTACTACAAAGATGCAGTAATAAATGACACACATTACACAATGGCTAAGTGAACTCCCAAAAGTGGAGCCTGTTCAAGGCGGTCAACATTTAATTAGACCATTCACCAAATTACACAACAGTTGCGAAAATCAGCCAAGCTAGTTCCACTCGTCTCATGAAAACTTTTCTCATCCATCTTACACAAACATTAATTCAACACTTGTATCTGTATCCCGCGGTTCAGACTCACACCCAACGGATCGCACTTCCTCTGCGGAAGGAACGCCTGCTACGTTCGTTTTCTTTTCTTGGTTTTAATTTTTAATTGTAAATTCCTCTTCCAAAACCGGTCAATTAGCGGAACCATCGCATCGATCGATTGCAATAATTACATTTCCATGCGAGAAAAAACCAACCATTCGTTGATGTTGGTAATTAAACTCAAACCAATCTTTGCAAGAGAACTTCATAGTTGGTCGATCCGTTTCGCTTTCACTACCGCGTTACCGAGTGTTCTCAACCTGCCGAACCAGTTAATTCACCTGCCTGTTTTTATTTGTTTGTCTTCTGACGCATCCGTAATGAGCACCGGGTAACGTGACACTCCCGGGGGCAAACCCTACCCCACCCGCACTCACTGAAGAGTTGTTGTGGTCGGGAAAAGCCCAACGCTTTCCACGAAAAGCACACCACCAACAACACGACTTGTTGTTTCGTTTCACGTCCACCGACCACTGACCTCACCGGGCGGCCCTGCCTCCCATTGGGCAACAAGTAAACGCACAAACACGCACACTCAAACCAACCACCCGCGTGTGTGTGCGTGTGTGTTGTGTACGCACCAGCGCACCACAAACAAATCACGAAAAAATGCAACACCAGCGGTTAAAATACGGTTAAAACGAATTAAACGATCGTGAGGGAGACGGGAAAAAACAAAATGTCCCCTCCCACAACGCTCGGTTGAAATGTCGGACATCAGGAACAGGAGAGTGATTGCACGTTTTCTGTGTACGTGTGACATGTGTGTATGTGTGTGAGCGTGCGTTTGCATGCTCCGATAGCGCAATATTATCAGATTATTATGATCGCTCCTCGGCAACATTCTTCTCGGCGGTGGCAAGATTTCCCCAGCCAGCCCGAGAGCGAATGGAGGATGGAGCAAACAGCACCAAACAGCAGGAAGACACATCTCACCTCACTCATACCCATCCACAATCCAGTGCCAGGACGTGTATGAATTTGTAACAGTTTCCCCGTTGGCGAGTGTACATTATTCGGATGGCATATGCTTTCAAACCGTTTGGATGGATGGAATTTCGGTGTATTGTTTGGAAAAACTCCTCACACAAGCTAAAGCTTCGCAAAGCACAAACCTCACTTGCATTGTTTATGATAGAACTTTTGACGGCACAACAACAAGCAGCTGCTCCACTGTTAGCTTCAGTTTGTACAGTCATCCATGAGTTGTAGATAGTTGTCAGATTATAATTTCTGTCTTATGAGAAAAGTCTTTGTCAAGCAAAACTTTACAACGCCTAAAAGAATGCAATCAATAATTATTAATTTCATTTTTAGGTCAGTTACTTCCTACTAGACAGTGACTCAAAAGGAGACACACGTAAACACCCAGTAGTATTTCGTTAATGTAGTACAAAAGTAGTACAAAAATCAGTATAAAACAAATATTTGTTTCAACCAAACTTCACAGAAGATTGACTGTACAAGGCTGCGCTGAGGTATTTTTTTTTATATTTTGTGTTGTCTTGCTCCAATATTATTGCTTTGGCTTCTAAGCACTATTAAGAGCTCTCGCCGTGCCCTGCCCTAGTCATTTGACAGCCTTTTCATTTTGACAAGTTCCCCAAACACTTTCATCATCAGCTTCACGGTTCCATGTAACGGCTCCCTATCGTAAACAAATTGCGAAACCAACGTTTGCGCTACTTATCGAACGTGCACACAAAGCTCACATCATAACAACTTCACGATAGGAAAAGAAGATTGTAGGAAAATTAAATTGTACCGATCATCGGTTCAGCGCAGCGGGTGAAACGTTGTGCGGCGAAGCATTACGTTAGCAGCCATTAAAATGGTTGTGTCCCGCGTGCTCGATGGTGACTGTTTCCGTTGTTACCCTGCGGTAGTGGGGGATAAACCGGCAAAAAAAAAACATGACGATAGCTGCCCATTAATTGGAATGGTCGCGCGCTTGGCAAACATTATGAATTATTCAATCCGATTTCACAGCGGCAGTTGGGATTAGATTTTTTGATTTTGAATCCTGAAATGGAATAGAAAACTCGCTTACGAACAGGGTGATTTAAAGGAAACAAAATATTCGACCCCGCTTTTAACAACATCGGGCGAGTACTGCTTCAAACATCAATAAACGGCCGCGGCGGTACAGTAGCAAAGCGCTCGACCGTAATGCGACAACGGTCATTGATTGTTTGAAATCGTAAAATCTGCTTAACATTTCCAACCATCGGTCAGTAACGGCTTTTCGCATCGCACACCCAAACGGGACCTTGACTTTTGCAAGTCTTCATCGCCTTTAATCGCAACAGTTTCAGATCAACACTGATATCCCCTGGCTTCTGTTTTGCGACCGAAAAATGGGACGGTCCTACTTGTACGACCTGCTTTTCAAAAAGTCGCCGCTGCTTTCATTTCTTTCGCACGTACTCTTCCGCGAAAAAGCCCTACAGCTCCGTTTTCATAAAAAGGCCTCGAATTCATTTGGGAATGGGTAGGCTTGTTTCTGTGTTGTGTCTTTTTTTATGTCCACTCTTTCTCTCGCTCTCTCTCTCTCTCTCTCTCTCCCCGGGGTGGTAACCCATTGCCGCTTTTTGGCTTTGTCGACGGAAATCCGGCGTTTCTAATTACTCCTAAATCAATTAATCATCCTTTAATGGAGCGAAAAGCCTTACGGCTTGTGATAAGGCAAACCGGGTGCCGCAAGATCGACCGGCGACCAGTTCGGGTCCGTCCGCGTGCTGATGACAAACTTTTCGTCGGGCGGTTTGTCATCTTCCTTTTGCGGGCCAAGCCTCAAGTCCGTGTGATTAGGGCATCGGTGAACCATCGCTTCCGCCTTACTGGCTGGCAGGGGACTTGCGCCTTACACGGGCAAGGTGGAAGACAGATAAATAATATTTCGTCCCACCAGTTGGGCTGAGCCGGCCGGTAATGATGATGTCAGGGCTTTCGCTCTAATGAATAATCCAATCTTCTTAACTCGGTGCGCAGTATTCATTGAAAAAACCGAAGCAAGCGGAAAAGCGCCTCTAGGCATCTTTGTTTTCTCTCTCCCGACAGTCAAAAAGCTTCCGCCCCCAAAACATGACCCTCTTGTTCGTATAAAAAATCGGAATTTTCGGCCCGTTTTGCTGCTCAACTCTTTTCCCCACAATTTTTAGACGTTCCACTTCGAGGAAGCATGATTTTCCTTTGTGATAATTAAATTGCTAGGCTCTTCACGACGAGCGGGAAAAATCCACTGAAAAGGTGTACCATCCACTCGGTGTGTCGCCCTTTTTCGATAGCGATACTTGCACTCCGTTTCAAAGCAATTCTGTCATTTTAAGCGGAAAATCACTGTCAATAGGGATAGAGGGAGAATAATTGACGAACGCAAAACTCCCCCGGGGGGCCGCTGCCAGTGGCCAGCTCGATTCGTTCCAGATGGATGGAATTAATTTCGTATCGTACTTGAGATAGGCCACTGGATGCTTCTTTCCGAGATTTAAAAAGGTACCTCTTAATCTTTGGATCAAGTCCCACCCGCCCGTGTACAGCAAACTTCCAACAAAATCCATTCCATTTAATCCATTCACATTAAAAGAAGCAAAAACACTCGATTAACCCCGCTCGACCACCCGCCCTAATGCTCGTTTTTGGAAACGTAAACGATCCTATTTTACGTTGGTTTATTATTTTACAGTGAAAACGATCCCCAAACCGAACACAACTCAATCAGCTCCGATTCGCTTCAACTGCAGCACCCAGCAACCAATGTGTCCCCTGCCGGCAAACGCGATGGTGGAGCCGATGACCCGAAAAAATAGATCCCCCCGTCCCTTCTTAAGGTGGTTTTAGTTTGTACTTCAGTTAAGTTTGTATTTGTTTGGTTGTATTTTTGAACGTGAGTATTTTACTTTTATATAATTTATGTGTATTATTTGTTTCGTGCTTTCGCTTGTGTTTGCGCGTGTAATTTAAGCTCAAAAGAATAAAAGGAAATTGGTTCCACCAAAATTTCTAGGATTTAAAAGGAAATAAAATATTAAATTGCATACCTTCAGGCGTTTGGTAACAGGTGTAAAATTTCTCGATGCTCTGTACGATATAACAGCCTGATGGTATGCAATCCGCATAACAACAAGCATTTTTCATCTGCAAACCGTACTTTTAGCATAAGTAGAATAAAGTTTTAACACGAAAGAACGTTTTTAAAATCGTGCATTAAAATATACTGAAAGAGTTTAAACAAATTCACCTAACATATTAAAACTCTCTGAACTATCTCGTTACTCACCTACCAGGCTGTCCAATAATAATAAATTAAATAAAAGTACCGGCTCAGCCGTGCAAAAGATGGTAAATCGATTCCAAAATCGGAACCCCGCTACACTTAATGCGCGGGTGTAAGTTATGTTGAAAACTTTCGTTATTAGTTATCCGCGATGAGATACGTACGCCGCTGTGCGTTTATTTCGTGTTTATTTCTTTTCGGTTTGATTTTGTTGTTTTATTCTTTCCACCTGATTCCTTACGCTTCCACCTCGGGGGAGGTTGGAAGCTAAATAAACAATGCCCTATGCGCTGGGTGGTTGCACCGAGCACATGAAATGAGAATCCAAACAACGCGACAAAACATTCTTCCAAGTCACTTCCGTACAGTTTTCCACTAGGGGAGGACACACGCTTAAGGGAAATGGAAATACTTTCTAAAAGTACCTCCACTGAATGCAAACGCCCAAACACAACTTCAGCACAAACTTTCACTCAACAGCATGCCGGTAGCCTGGCAGCTGAAAGCCTCCTGCTACTACATCCTTCGTGCATCCTTTGGCGCTACAGCAATGGAACAAAACAACGACAGTAAAAAAAAGCAGATAATAACGACGTCTAAACCGATAGCTAAAGTTCAATTTCCGTGTAATTTAGCGCTCGTCTACCTGCTTTTTCCACCATCGACGGACTTTTCATCCATCGATTACACGGAGAATACCTGCGCACCACCTGGACGCACATTAAGGGTGGTGTGGTACAGTGGACGGTGGCAACATTATCATGCATTCCAGCCCGTCTGCTCGCTGCGAGATAATTTCATAAATAATAGTCCGCTACCGTCTTGTAACGGAGCTAGTAAGAGAGAGAGAGAGAACGAGAAGGAGCTTTCGGAAATGGCTAGATAAAGTTGTTGTGTTTTTCTTTATGCGCTCTTTGGCGCACCATCCGGGCAAACTTTTCCAATATGCCCAAACCAAAACTGTTCAGGATGGGGTGTTCGATTCCAGGGTGCTTTTCATACACAGCCCCCAGCCTACTTTCCGCATAAAAATTCTCCTTTTTTGCTTTCCAAGTTCGTTTAAAATATGACAACCAACGATGGTACCGGTGGTGGAAAATGTGTTCCCAAATGCCGTTGCTTAAACTGCGTCTCTTTGCCTGCGATTTATCCTTGTCATAAAGGGAACGCTTATCCCATAGCACCATACACACGGGCTCGGTGTTGTGTTATCCACCTCTGCACAATAGTAAAAGGTCGTTTGCTCAATCACCTTGCCTTACCACTTTTACCTTGCCGCGGCTCATTCGACCATACGGCAAAAGCGTTTATGCGTTTCCCTTTAACGATCGACTGCTCCCATCGGAAAGAGGATCAATACACTCATGACACACACACAACGGCACACGCACATTCCACTTTTCCGCAGGGAGCAGCCCACAAACCCACACGCAAATGATCCATTTTTCATCATGATCCACCGCCGTACGGCACGAAATGGCACATTAAATAGGAAGACAAAGTAGCCCCTCAAGCAAATCTACGTATCAAAGGGCCTTAGATCCATTCGATGAGGATTTGCGTTCCTACGGTCGCACGTCATCACCTTAAATTATTGCGCCAGCCCGCTGGTATCACAATCACAGCATTATTACCGTGTGCTTGGTAATTTGCTCGCTACGCCTAGTTTGCCACTCACTCTGTGTGGATCTTGTTTTGCTGACGTACAGTAGGGAACAAATTTGAGCATGCATCGTTTTCTTTTTAACAGACCAGTTCGTATTTAGCTTCATGATCACACATATTCTTTGCCAAATCTGAAGCTCATCTACACCAGATTTCATAGCGTTCCTTCGCTATAGGAACTTTTGTGTGCCATTTGTGTGTGCTTAGTTTTGGAACCTACTGTAGCCGATGTGCCAGCAAATAATTTCCATTTACACCTGCTTCCCGCAGCCTGCTTGTAATGCGGTTTGCACCATAAAACACACGCACACACCTAGAATGCCATTTTCACTACAAACACACCACCATTGTGTACAATTTAATAAAAAAAAGCTACACACCAGAAGCTTTTCGATGCACAGAATTGCTTTCACTGCTGTCAACAGTGACCGAGCAAAAGTTTTGAAAAAAAACTGTTGGTATTCCTATCCAAGCAAACGGTTCGTATGAAAAGAAAAGAAAGAGAAAGGATTCAATGAAACGTCCGTTAATTTCTCTGCAGAACGAAAAGAAAAGAAAGAAACAAAAGCAAAAACCACTATTGGGGAAAAATGCGAAACCAAAATATCAAAACACTCTTCAGAACCAGAAAAAAAGAATAATCAGAAAAAAACAAGGAAAAGAGAAAGAAAACAACAAAACAACAAACAAGAAAAAAACTGTTAAAAATTCACACTCGTTTCCATCACGCTATCGGTAATCTGATAATATTCACTTATTACATAATCGTAGAGTGTGCGAATTTCAGGAGTATGCTAAACTGCGTAAATAATCTGGAGCCGCAAAGTATGAACTCGGGCATCGAACACGCCGCGCTGATGATCTCCGAGGAAAAGACCCAGCACGATTCACGTAAGCCATCATTTTCTTCCCTCCATTTTGTTGTATTTTTGTTGTTTGCATTTTCCGTGTCGTGTTTTCTCGTTTCCATTTTGTTACTCACGGGAGCTTTATTACGCGTCTGTATGTATGTATGTGTGCGCTTATTATGTACATGTTTGTGTGCGTGTGTGTGTGTGTGTGTGTTTGTGTCAAGGGAAAAAGAAGACATGTTTGGGAGAAAAACGGGACGGTAGAACGAATGGATGGATGGATAGTCATGCATTTACTACGTGCCACTATTAGCTTTGCCTGCGTGGATCATTCTTCTTTCACGCACCTTCGGAAAGCTCTTGTCCTGTACGCACCCGCACACATAGACAACTGTCTCCCCCACTCATCAGCCTTAACTCGCTAAAAAACCTATCTATCAATCTTCTCTCGCTACGCTTACCTTGTCTGCAATCAGCCATTATTCTGTATTTGTTTCGCTGTCGCTCTTTCTCCCTTTACGCACGCACAGTTCCCCCGCCCGTGTGCCGCATGTTGGCCAATTTTCCAAAACATACACACACGTTATCCTCACCGGTGCGCACGTTTTTTCTCCCCTTCCTTTTGTCTCCCATTTTTCCGTCGCCGGTTGCCTTGCCTGCTGGCCACCAATGTGTCTGTGTCGCATATCTCTGTCCCGGAACACATCATTACACGGCTCACTTGTGCGCACAACGTTTGGCCCATCGTTACCATCACTCACGCGCGCGGCGTCGGATCAGAGAAAAACCAACCCCGGCCATATTGTTCCCATCTTCTGGGCCGTGCCTTTTTTCCCCTTTTTTATTTCTCCTCGCGCTTATCAAAGCCGAACGTTGACGTTTCGTTCGTTTGTGGTTTCGCGCGAAGTGTATGTGTGCGTGTTATCTGTTCCTCAGCGATACGAAAGCCATAAATTTTCTTCTCAATTTTCACCTCACCGCAACCGCCACGCCCGCTATCCACCCGCCCACTCGAGATGCTCCATTAAAGCTTCATTTCAGTAAAACAACTCAACTTAATCTCATCTCACCAGCAGCACGGCAAAACCGTTGATCTTTCACGCCGTTCGGAAAATTCCCATGCCAAATGCATGGCTTAACAGTTGCCGACACCAATATGGTTCTTTCTTTTTTCTCGGAAGATTCTGGAATGCTTTTATCGTCGATTCGTGTGAAGCGGTCCACAAAATTTCCAATCTTTATTAAATTCCATTTCCAATTAGTTTGTCTTTCAGGGAAAGATCAAATTCTCTCGACACAATTAAACAAGAAACATTCCAAAAATTATGCTTCATTTTCATGCCCCAACACTCATTTTCACACGCACATTTGGGACGTTTCTAGGGTGAACGAAAAAATCACTCGCATGTATGACGTTGACATTGTCGATTATGTTACAGAATTCGTAAACTTTCTCCATCACAGAGTAGAAACATACCGTGTGTGTACTTTTTAATTTGTTTTAGCGTGGAATGAGTGAGTCCCCTCACTGTATGGTTCAACACACGAGAGAGTGTTAACACTTCCTTGTTGGTTAATGTATATAATGGGCGTTTGCCATGGGTTTTACATCCTGAATATTATTCAACATTATTTATGCTGTTGCAGTGTTTGTTTAGGATAATACATGGGATACAGTCGTAAACAAGACACTCTTGTCTTTCGATTTGCATAACTTTAGTCGTTACCTATAGACTGTTTGAAATTAATTTCACAAACTAATCTACCAAAGCAATAACTTACCATGGAGAAATACCCCTAAAAGCATGCAAATTGCAGTGCAAAAACATGTTATTAAAAACTTTTGCTTAACTTTATAGCACACCAACAACCTAGTAAGGTCTTTTTTTGGGTGGTTTTAAAGCTTTTTTCATTTTGTAGCTCATAGCTTAAAAATGCTACAGCATATGAATCCCAGGAAACTGTTTGTCAAGCCACTGGGAAGGAGAAAAAGCAAAGTTTTTCTTATATTTCCGCCACGTATTTGCGTTGTGGTTGAACAAACACTGAGCTGCCACCAATGAATGGGGAATGGGGTTCTTTTTTGCAAACTTTTAAAAAGCATTCAACAATACAAAGCACATTTACCCATGTACACACACACACACGTATACACGTACGAAAGTGTTACAAAGAAAAGCATCTTCTGGTGCTGTTTTGTCGCCGATCCTTTCCCCCCCCCATTTGCTGTATGCGTAAACACGTGTGAAATGTGTGTGTGTGTGTGTGTGTATTTATATGTGTGTGGACATGATTTTTTTTAATTTTACACCTCTCCATCCCTTCTCTTTGCCTATTTTAATCTGCTCGAGAAGAGAGAAAAAACACTTATCGTCCTCGAAAAATGTGTCCTTTCCAGTATCCTCCCCTTGCCTCATCCCGTCTTGTCGTGCTGTTGCCTTCTTTGCCCAAAAGTCTGTAAATACAACGTGTTAAATCGTGTACTTAAACGTACACCATGCGCCAACTTCAACTTTTGTTCCACTCGTTCGCGCTTTTTTTCTCTCTTCACCCGCATCACACACACACACGCCCTTTCCGCTCCCTGCAAAAACCTCCTGAAACTCAAACACCTGAACACTTATCTTTGCCGCACCCGAAACGGGATGTGTCGACCGAAGGAAAAACATGACTTTCATGTTCGTAAGTGGAAGATTTAAATCAACACTTTACCGCGACTCAACCCCTTCGTTCCCCTTGTTCCCCGTGTTGCACCGATCCATCCATTCCATTCCAGCGGCATGGAAAAACCACCCCAAACAAACGGATGGGACGTGATCGTCCTTCGCGACGCATTGCAGGGCGCGTGAAATGAAAAACGCAAACACGCTGGTACGATGCGACGGTGTGCAAAATGCTCTGATCTCAACCGCGTTGGGTTTGGCGAAAGCATGGGGGCAATTCCTCCATGCATCCTGTGCACCGCCTTGCTCTCCTCCGCTCCCATACACACCAAAAATCGAGTATGACAGCTTCAACGGGTTGTCATTTGCAGTCGCAACATTTTCATCATTTATCATCGAGCGGGAAGGCAAAGATACCCTTGGGTGAGCTTGTGTGCATGGGTCGTTGTGTCTATGTGTCTGTGTGTGTTTGTGTGTGTCTGGGAAGCGCCGCGGTCTATCTTGTGTGTGGTTTGAGCTGTGGCATACTTTCCTTCGCATTAAATCACGCCAGGGCACACCACGGCCGGCGCATCAAGCCCGGGAACGTGGATGTCTTCATAGAGGACGGGATTTTCGATGGTCTCCATGGTAGCAGCAGCGTATAGCGGTAGTGGCCAAGTTGCGGGAAAATCTCACACCTCAAAGATAGCATGAAAGGCATAATGCACAACCTCGCCCACAAGCGTGAAGAAGGATGACATATTATTTGTGAGCTCTGGCACTGTTCGTATCGTTCAACCGGGTGCCCGTCCGCATTAGTTGCATCGGAATTCTCGTCCCATCTTGTCCACAAATCGTGTTTTGCCTTCAGGGCGCACTCATCCTTTTCCTCAATTGGTTTTGGCAAGTTGGCTTTCGAGGAATGTTTGTTGTTTTGTTGCGCGTGTTTGTTTGTTTGTTGTAGACATTCTTGGTACCTTTAATGGAGCTTTGCCCATCACAGTTGATTGTTGATTGCACGCTTTTAGCTATATTTGCATTAGATCTGATAGATGCTTTCTTTATTTGTAATATATTATTCAGGCATTGTATCTTAGCTTTAGCCTAGTGAATGTCCTCAAGTCCCTCTCTCCTTGTAAATATGTTCAAATATTCTACACCAATCAAAATGCTTAACTCTGCTAATGCCAGTCAAGAATAGTCAAAGTCCCAGCGTGTTAGTTATTACGAGTGTAAATACTCATTTGCGGTTTACTGCTTGGACGTGCTTTTGGAGTGTAGTTGTTGAAGGTATGCGATTTAGCTCATAAGCCGACAATAACTGAAAAAAATCATAAAGAGACTAACAGGATTCAGAGCTTTGACCTCCAAAATCTGAAAAAACAGGAAAATGAACATGCAGCATACTTTTAGACAATTTTCGCAATGATTTAAATCATGTAATTACCCAAACAGCTATGCATACCATTTCGGAGTAATCGTTCAAACAGAAATGTGTCTGAAGTCAATTGTATACTAGTAGTAATTAAACCTTCTCGCACAAGAGCGCCTGAAGATATGCAATTGCCACCATAAAATCCCCTCTTGCTTGTATATCTTAATAGAATAATATTTTAGCTAGCGTAAAACAATTCCGGTAAATCAAATCCGTGTGACAAGATTTAAACTCTCGAGTAACAAACCCCATCCCATAAACACACGGCCCCGACAGCATGTGCTGGTGCACACCACCAAAAACAAAAACCACAGCACAGGTACAGGCTTCGCTATCGGAGCACTTTAAACTCACGCTTTTGCAGTACGGTGAGCACACATCTCACACGCTGGGAGGATCATTAACGTAGCCGATTGCTAGGACGAGGCAGCAGGTTTTTATTCCTCCCCAAGTGCCGGGCCGGCAGACTGGCGGAACACTGTTTGTGTAGTAATAATCATTCATCTTTTCGCGGAGTGTGACCAAAAAAGCCAGGCGCACCCCCATATGCAACGAAAGCCGGGCATACTGGGCAGGTGTATACGAAAAAGAAAAACGCCACCAAACACCCGCCAGCGTTGAGGTCCGCACACGTTATGCACGTTCACGGGTCATTAATGTAGCTTGTTCTCGGTGTCGTTTGAAATCGTCACTCTTCTCGTTTTTCCAACACACACACACACACAAAGGCAGAGCACTAACTGCTGAATGTGGGTGGTGGTGCAGTATATTCGCAGTTTGGTGAGTGTGGGGTGAAGCGGTGTTGAAAGGTTTCCTCTTCCAAAGCGCTTTAGAAGTTTGAAGTACCATCTGCGAGGACTCGTAATGGAAGCCGGTGTTCCTATACTCCGCTCTTAAACGCGGGAGAGATGCAGAGGAACATTAAACATTTTTTTTATTTTTTGGACAGAAGTTGGAAAAAAGGGCCACGAATAGGTTTTCCCCCCGGTCCCGAACAATACTGAAACGACCCAACGAGATAAGCACACATCCGCTTCCCAGAATTTGCCCAGGTGTAACGATAGGACAGTAGGATACAGCTGTACGCTTCGTTCGAGCGAATGGAGGGTTAAGCGTGCCTTAGTTTATAATCGAATCAAAAACACATTCCCAAACTTGGCTTGGCTTTTAAGCGTGCGTAGCGTTTAGCGAAATTTATAGTAGCATTAACATCATTAAGTCACCCACCAGTACCAACCTGAACCATTGGCGCGGAAGCGTTGAACCTCTACGAAAAGATAGAGACGATCTAGCCGAACCCCATCTGCTCACCTCGACACCATTTGCACCAGCGCTCACAGCGGCCATTGGGTCGCCACATTCCTAGTGCTTAGTGCTCTCGTAACTGCTCTTCACTTAACTTCACTTCACATCTATCTCACGACTCATACTCGCGCTCCAACGGGGTTTGGTCCGCATCATAGATCCTAGCGTAAAGCTGAGCCAGCACCAGTCACCGTACAGATAAAGCTGCTTGTAGCCTTCTGACCGCACCACCGCGACACCGGCGGCCTCTCTCAATGCTGATCTAGTTGTTCCAAAAGCGTTACCTCCCTAGCGGGTGAAGGGAAAAAAACACCCACACCTTCGTTACTAACACCACTGACGGTTCGTAAAACTGCTCAACTACTGCTGGAGCTACTCACCAAACGCTCAAATCACGCGAGTGTGTGTGTGTGCTTACCGCATGGACAGCAGACGTCCGATGCTAGGCCCCCGTTGAGTAGTTCCCTGCTTATCTTTCTGCCCACGCTCGCTCACTGTGCGATAACACCAGTACTGTACATCGATCGCACAAGCCACCGAAAGCGCCACCTTTTTTCCGATCTTACTCAACCACGTTTCCCTGATCGTTCGGACGAACGCGCCTCCATCATTCATCCTCTCATCGCTCGGTGTAACGCTAGTGTTTGGGTCGGCGACACTGGATGGCGAGATGGGCCCGTACCCGCTGAGTGATCACAACCTGCTCGATCCATCCTCCAAGACGATGGACGGCGAGATGGGTCCGTACCCGCTGAGCGACCACAGTAACCTGCTCGGCCCGACGTCCAAGTACGTCGGTGTCGGGCTCGGCTACACGGTACCCTCGGCCGGTTACGGCGGTGTGCCGATGAACTACGGCACCACGACGGCCGGTACGGTTGGCCAAACGGTCGCCATCAGCACCAACTGCTCACCGATGCCACTGCGGCGCACGAACAGACAAAGTGGCCGCGGAACGACGACAGCGGCGGCCGCACACGGGAACGCCGCGTACGGCTATCAGGCTGGCCCGGCCTCGGCAGGAATTCCGGTACGGGACAGCTTCCGGCGCCACTCCGCACATGGACGGATCGTGTGTACAGGTACAGCCTTCTGAGTATACTTATTTCCAGTACACTGAGCTGTTAGACACTCTACTTTCTCACTCCAAAAGCGATGGTTTTGTGGCATTCGATGGCCGAAGCTCAGATAGAGAGTTACCGATCCCCTGATATAAACCCACAACAGATCACTTTGACTTTGACAGCTACCCTTAGCATCCAATGGCTACTTATACAAGTGTGAAGAGAATAACTTTAGACATCGCGAGTTTCTTACGCTAGTTTCCACACAATTCCATCAAATTTCTGAAGGTCCCTTTTTCGTCTGCAAGCAACATTAATTTGTTCAACCGCTCTCGACTAAATCTTTTTCTCTTTCTCTCTTCCTCTCTCTCTCTCTCTCTCTCTCTCTCTCTCTCTTTCTTTCACTCGCACACCACGGGTTTTCTTTCTTTCTATCTCTTTCTTTTCTTGCTTTCCTTCAGGTCCCTAGTGTGACACGTTTCCGTTGCCGTACTCTTCCTATCCACCACAAACGAGCTAGACTTTGGATACTGGCCTCGGCGGTTTTTTTCTGTCGTTCCGTACGATTCAGGGCACACCACCGTGGTCTAAGCTATCTCGTACACGCAGTGTTCCGCTGTTTCGTTCTCTGCATGCCATTTATTGTTCGAGGTCCCCGACCATTGTTCAGGTATTTTGCTTTTGAGTAACCAATCGATATCATTTGCTCGTTACTGACTCTCCGGGGCTGTGTGTAACTGACCAGGCTGCCCTGCAGAGTTTCTTCACTTGAGAACGGTTTCCGTAGAGGTTCGTGTATGCGTGTGTGTGTATGTATGTGCGTATGGTTCTGTGTACTTCCTGTGTTACTATTTGCGCGTGTCCTGCCCCTTTAAACGGTATGCAGCGTGACGTTATTTTCCCGTCCCCAAGCAGGTAGCATGACGGTCTCTTAAAGCAAACCGAACAGCGAATGCCACGACACCATCCTTGGCGAGGTTGTTGTTAAAGTTTGTGTACGCGAAACGTAAACCGTTGTAACGATGGGCATCGCATTTCGACGGTGATTACATCACACCAAAGAACCAAGAACCGTTCCTCGGGTGTACCGTACTGACGGCAAGTTGTCCCCTTGTGTGTCGTGTACTTGGGAAATACATGCCGCTTTGTCCGTTTGACAGCGCTCCTCCACAAAAAATCCAAATTACGACTCCTGGAGGTGATGCCCAACAGCGTGTATGTCTTGTTGTTTCGAGAACTAGAAGATGTTTGTTCTGTTTTTTTCTCGATCTGATCTTGAAACTGAAACCTTGTCCCCAACACCACCCAACACCAGTACACACCACACCAGGTAGGAGAATCAGATTGAACCACTCGCCACTGTCAACCTTTACGATGGCGGTGTAATCTAATAAGAATCTAAAAACAATCACATAAACCAACGTGAGTAGGGCTGGACGACCCGAGCAACGGAAACCTTATCGGGAAAGCATAATCCTCCGAAGAAACGTAATTAGGCATTCCCAATTAGGGACGATAAGGCATGAGGACGCGTTGCTTTCCACCGACGCGAGACGCAGTAAAGCGATACGATCTAATCACTTCAAATTAAATAATCAAAAACCGATTCCACTGCCGATAAATCGAGCCCCGATAAATTTACAGCCTCCAATCACTTCCCCTCGGTCCTTATGGGGTCCCATTAAGGGGGAATTGAAGCGATGAGATCTTCAGAATGAATATTTTCCACTGGATAGAAAATGCAAATTAAGGTTACCCGTGACTTTTAGGTGCTCTGTCCGGATTCCAACGACAAGATAATTGTTGCATGTAGTGCTTATTCGGAGCAAAATTTCCACAATAATCACCAAAGAGACAATAATTTTAGACGAGTTGCTAAATAAATCACTTATCATAAGCTTTTTGTGTTGTTAATTGCATACTTCGAGGCGGTTACCACGATACGCTCATCTCAAACTTTTCAGAGATCCAGTACTATAACCGGCCCATAAAGTAGAAATTAAACCACCACATGCAACAGGCACTCGTCGTTTAAATAACGATCCGATTTACTCGCTACCGGGCCGTATCGGTAATCACTCCGATAGAATGTAAATTGGGATGATTTTAAATTTCAAAGTGCCACATTACCCCGGGAGATAAATGGCCGAAAACTTCGCATATGAGTGACTTCCTTCTGCTATCTGTATCTCGTTAGGCTCAGCATCACCGTTGATCCACCGTTGTTTTTATTTTATTAAGTTCAATATATTTTATGCTCTCAGCATGTGGCGGTACCCGGTACCTCCCATTGCCCGATCGATGGCCACAGGCTAATCGTGGCCTCGCCACCAAAAGTGTCCCCGAGCGCTATCGATACATAAATATATTTTGTGCTAAAATTTATGTGCAATTTATTCATACACATTTACATTATCCCCGTGCCGGGTGGATGTGTGTGTTGGGTGTGTTTGTGGTAGGCATAATTTTACGCCCCAATCCTCGCCCGCTTGTGCTGGGAAAGATAACAAGGGCGACACTGTATGTGCCAAGCTGAGGTCAAGGACGAAAGGCCACACGTTGGGGGAGGGAAGGGGAAGGGCCAACCATGAAATAGAACGAGAGCGGTCGTAATGTTTCATGCATAATAAATTGGCTGCAGCATAATACACCCGAGCCACGAGGCCGCGCGATGCGAGCGTGCGAGCAAAAATGAATGATGGAAATTTGGAAACACACGGAAAAGGCTTCCCTCCACCGCCGGTGCACGGGGTGTGGCGCGCTAAATATGATAAAATTCAATCTCAACTCGTGGCACACAGCCACACAGCGTGGTGCCGCTGGTTGCTGCTGATAGAAGAAAATATATAAATTTTAATGAGAAGTTAACTTTCGCGACTAAGACAAACTGTGATTGGAAAAGATGCAAAACCAGAAGAAGTGGTGAATAGAAATAGCACATAGATAGGAAATACTGCTGAAAAACTGAAAGAAATGTCGAATAATAGCATCAACATCCCCAATGTTGAAAAGCAGATGAAAACGGTTCATTTAGTACAAAGATGCAATATTCAGAGTTAGTAAGTACACGAGAAAAATACAATACGAAAATGAGTCTTAAGTGACAATTTAATAACTAAACAACAATGATGTAAAGTAGAATTGCTATCCTTTTATTAATAAATCCTTCAAGCTATAAACAAAGTCACAGTAAATAATTCGTACCATTCTTGCATACTTTACTGCCGTAGCTTATGAATGCGCCACAAGCTATGCAATTCGCATTACATAAATATCTTTACTTCGACTTTGTTCATAGCTTCTCTTCGAACCCAACCACATGGACATAAGTAATCAAACCATCGAACAGGAACTACATGTTAAAGCTTGCAACATGCATGATCGTAGCAGTTGGGAACAATGTGAAAACTTATTAACTATTCCTGTTTAGCTCTTTGTCTGTTTCATACATTTTACATTGACCTTCTTATCGTCATTATTCCTTCATCAGTAGGATGATGTTACATTGCATGCCCGTTTTTTAACAACTTCTCTTCGATTTTTCCACTTTTAACTTCTCTATTCTGCTGTTCTTTAAGGAATGCATTTATTCTATTTAGCCTCTGTTTTCATTGTTCTCTACTTTGTTGTATGAGACGAGCTAGCGGCGATTTTACGTTCAGCTACCGATTTACATAGTGCGAATGCGTATTGTTCTTCCAAACTAGCTACAAGATATTGTCATCCATTCTCATATCGTATGATAAATCCTACCTGACTACCTTCCTCCCACCCTCCGTCATTCCATCGGAACCTTGCTCCTTTATCCTGCCGGCCATTTCGCTTCCCGCTCGCCGACGTTGCCGGATCTTCCGGACCCGACCATGTTTAACCGTTCGATTGACCCGCTGTTTGTTCTCTTACACCTCAGCCGCATCCGAGCGTTGTTCCGACGGCGCAAGAAATACTCAAAATCGAACTGCCACCTGTGCGCCCCATCACCGTCATCAGCAGCAAGTACCTGTCTGCCAGAACACAGGGCCTTGACTGAAGAGCACCGCCTTGACTCCTAATAGCTCGTTCGACCCGTCGGTTCCACCCGGGGACGCGACGCTGAGCGACGGTGGCGGCGACCCGAGTTCGCCGATGCTGGGCTGCGACCATCGCTGCCCGCTCGGCAGCACGGTTAGCCTGCACACGCTGGCCGGCACCGGTCGACGATCCGTTGCGGAGCGTCACGGCGGCCTCAGCCACAGTCGCATCAGTCTCCGGAGCGAAACGACCGGCAGTAGCAGCTACGGGGGTGCTGCCGGTGCCGCATCGAGTGGTGGCCATCATCACCACCACCACCACCACCATCATGCGCACCATGCGCACCGTGGCCACAGCCATCGGCGCCAGTCGGCGTCGCAGCAGTCGCCCCGGTGCACGCACCATCGGCAGCATCAGTCGTCCGAGCACCATCACCATCACCAGGAGGATACAGGCGGTGAGGAGGAAACAGAGCTAGTGCGACGAAGTCAGCAGGAGGAGGAAGAGGAGGAGGAGGAGGAAGAGGTGGCCGGAACGACGGCGACCATCTGTACCGAGGACGAGCGGCACGCTGGTGACAGCGCATCGACGATGTACGCCGAGAACTGTCACTGCAGCCGGGGCAATCTCGCCACGACGGATGACGACGATGAGATCCAACAGTACTTCGTGGTCGATCAGCCTCCGCCGCAGCAACAGCAGCAGTACACACCGCAGCCGATGTCCTCTCTCCAGCGGAACCTTTCGCGGCGTCCTTCCGTGTCAAGTTCGCATCGTAGCGCACGAAGCACACCCCGATCACGCCGCGTAACGACACCGCTCAGTGGTGGTAGCTGTTGCTCCCATCACTCCCATCACTCACAGCCAGTCCCGGTGGGATCATCGGCCGGTCCCTACGGCACCGTTGCGCATGGTCCGCAATCACCTACCGCTCTCAGTCGACGGACGCTACCCGACAGCGGTGGTTCCAATGCGACCATCTCGAACTTCAACATCAATCCGGCACGGTTCCAGTGTAGTTACTACACGGCGGATGAGAGTGAGAACTCGTACTGCTCGATTAGTGGCGAAAACATTCGCCAGATTCAAGCGCAGACCGCCATTCAGCACCAGCTGGATCGAGAGGAGCAGAGACAGCGTTTACAGCCACTGCCACTTTCTGGCCCGGGTGTCCCGGTAGGCGAGGGGCACATCAACGACAACGATAGCCAGCAGGACATCGCGAGTCTTAACGAGTCTCTGCTCTCAACCGTGGGCTCGACGTCCAGTGATCAACCGGGTGGTTCGACGACGACCACCACCAGTACGACCACCTCCACGACTCAGCGTCAACTGCAGCAGGTCCACGGTGCGCCGAAGAGCGCCTTCAGTCAGCTCGTCCTAACGCCTTCGAAGATCACCATCGAGAATATCGGACAGCTGTCGGAGATCGGTACCGCAAACTACGAGTTCGACGATCTGGACATCAACATCCCGGAGATCTTCCAGTCGCCCTCGAAGATCAAGTGGAGCTTCCTGGCGAACTTGGACGAGAGCAAGTCCAACAAGTCGCGCATCAGTTCCGTATCGTCGCTGGTGGATGCTGGCAGTAGTACTCGAGGTCGTAGCGGTACCGAATCCGGCGGCGCGGACGTCAGTGAGACGGCGAGCGACAATGAGTACAGCCCGAACCGTATCCGGCGTCGCCGGCCAGAACCGTTGCCAGTTGGCGAACCAAGCCACACGCCCGGAGCGGGCATTCAGACGTCCTCATCCAGCTGTAAGATCGAGGAGCTGCTCAAGAAGTCCTCACCGTCGGCATCGGCATCCGACTTCAAGACGGTTTCGATCTGGCGGGCCGAGAACGGTGACGAAGGGAACGCGATCATCTTCCATCACGAGAGCGAGATCGTGGAGAACTGCTGTACGAACCATTTTTTAGACCACAGTAGCTACGATGTCTGTCGGGTGGATAACTGTGATTATCTGATCAAGAGCAGCGACACGGACAACACGGGCACGAAGCGAACGTCGTCCTGCGGGAGTCTGTGCAAGAGTGAGGAGCGACTGAACAACACGATCATGCCTTCGACGACAGTCGCCGGCGTGGGGACGAAGCAGCTCGAGCTGAAGCAGCGCAACATCTTCACCTCCACGCTGGCCGGTACGACAACCACGAGCGCCTCGATGACCAGTGCCTGTGGGGCGACCATTCCGATGTCGGCGACGACGACCACCGTGTACAGTATCATCTCGCCGGATTTGAAGCGGTTCGAGAAGCAGACCAACCTGAACCGTAACTCGGTCAATCTCAGCCAGAACCTACCGCCATCGTCACCGTCGTCCTCGTCGACGTCGTCGATCTTCGCCGGGAACTATGGTTCCACGCTCTATCGCAACATTAACCAGCAGCAGCAACAGCACCAGACGTCCGAGCACGACAAGCTGCTCAACACCTCCACCGTGTCGCGAGGATCCTCACAGCGGTCGCGTCTACACACCGCACCGGCCAGTACGATCTCGCGCTCGGCCACCTCCAGCCTACAGCGCTCCGGGCGACCACCATCCGGTGCACCGTCGGCCTCGGGAGGATTCAACAACCAATCGAACAACTACCCGAGCAGTACGCTCGATCGGTCCACTCTCGGCGGCCGGACACTCTCCACTGTGTCGCTAGGCTTCAGCGACACACGGCGCGATCCACACACGCCCCAACCGGGCGATCCGACCGCTCCACCGTTCAGCATTACTGGCGGCGGTGAAACGGCAGCTGCCAGCGCAGCAACAGCAGCAGCCGCGGCCGCCACCCAGTTCTACAACAAATCCTACCACTACAACCTAACCGCACAGAACCAGCTCTACTTCCAGGCGTTCTCGAATCTGGTCCGCGAGCAGGAGCAGCAGCAGCAGAACTGCGAGTTCCATCAGGCCCAACCGCAGACTCCATCGCCCCAGCCGCAACCGAGCTGTCCGCAGTGCTACGAGTACTACGACTGCCAGGCACAGTACTACGCGAATGCGACGAACGAAGCGGACAACGAGTTCGCCGAGTGCAATGCGGGCGGGTCTGGTGGTGTCGTGTTGCGTCGTGGCGGTTGGCGCCGGAATGTAGGCACCACGCTGCGCATAAACGGTTTGGTGCGGGTGGTGCGCACCCGGGCAAGGAAGTGTGCCGATTACATCCGCCAGAAGGAACACCAGAGCAATAATCGATTCCGACGGCGAAAGTAAGCAGTCAAGGTGGTGTGAAGGAGGCAACGTAGACATAGGCGCATGAATTCATTCTACAGAGACAGTGCATTAGTTCATCGTATCATCCAAGGGCGGAGGGGCGTGGGGGGGTCAGCATTGAACGAAGGAACGAAGCGTTATTTCGAAGTTATGGCAGCGAAGCGCTAGCAGTTAAGTTTTACCGAATAAGCTTTAGTATAATAAGTAAGCTAGAGAATTAAACACACACACACACAAGCGCAGCAGGAGAAGATGTGCGATAGAAGTAAGCCCACTATTTCAGCACGTATAAAGTCGTAACGATTATAGTATATTGTGAAAATAATTAAGCGTGTTTGAGATGAAAGCTCTGTGTGATTTTGTATGCGTGCGTGTGTGACAGAGCGAGTGCATGAGCAAGACAAAACCGCAAGAGAAAGATAGGGAGAGTTAGGTTAGGATACACGATACATGAGCTGATGCCATTACGTGAACAGCTGGTATCGGTTAATACTAATATAGCGATTAGGAGTTAAGTGTGAAGCGGTAGCGTTCGGTTTAAAGCGAGAAAGACGAACAAATAACCAAGCTAGATAATAACACCTACCAACAGATTCATTAATCCGGGAACAGCGCGCGTACATCGGTATTCATCCCCCATTACAAAGACACGTGAGGTAGCTTTGCCACACACTAAAAAAAAACACTGCACAAACATTCCCAAAAGCAACTAGAAAACGAGCGCAACCGCAACATTTGTAAGTATTTGTAAGCAAAACCGGTACGAATTGAATTGATCGCATCGCAGAAGCAGCTTAAAGCGTAGTAAAAGCAATTCGAATTCGAATTCGAACCTTTTCGTAGGTAAAGTGCACTCGATGGACGACATTGGGCGACGCCAGCTATCATTAACCGTCGCGGAAAGGTGGTAGGATCAAGTATGCAGTGCACATTGCCTACTTGTGGGCGTTTTATTTCAGTGCGCTTGAAAGTATGCAATTTGCATGGCAATGGAACTATTTGAACCTGTTTTCGATGGGTAAAAGTTTTTTTTCTGCTCACAATAGACACGCTCGTGGGCACAACAGTTATGAATTCTTCACAAAACCGAGGCACTAGTGCATACATGAATTGAGCGAATCGGTCGTATTCTTTCACTACCGCGGCTTGGGATGTGGTCAGGTGTTCTAAACCGAATCTGAAATATGCCTCGCCGATGAGGAATTTAAATGCGCAACTCCTAATCGCCACCTCAAACAAACCTCCCGGGAAGGAATTCTCGATCCACCGATCGAAACGTCTTTTGCACAACCGTGTACATTTTACTTCTGGCGTCAGAACATCAGATCCGGGTCTCTAATTTCGCTAAAAACAGGCACACGCATGGTGCAGAGCATCCAACACATTATCTGCAACTAATTGAAACAAATAAGCGAGCGGTTCTTACGGAACGTAGCCAGCAGTCTGCCGTTAGATAATCGCTAAGCTTAGATATAATGTATTGAAATTAAATCGTTTAAGGTACGTGGCCGATCGGATCGGGGCGGAAACATTTCGTTATTTTTTAGTCAACTTGAAAGGTTTGTTAAAGCGCAAGGAATTGTTAGATGTTGATATCGTTGCAATGTGTTATTATTCCCCCTTTTTGTACGGTGCTTTCACTTCTTCGTCGTTAGTTGAATTCGTTGAAGGACATCCAACTGTCCACCAGAGTTCACATTCACAAATTTACACCGCCAGAGTTTATGGAGTGATGAATTTTGTTGAACCATTTGTTGCCATTGGCCCATCCTGCCATTAAACTAATTTCTAAATCATCTCGCCTGTATAAACGAGCGCTAATGTGTGACTGTATGGATTACGCATTACGCTCTAGCAAAACAACAACAACAAAAAAACACGTTCAAAGGACAAGAAAGGACTTGAACATAGGTAAGCCACCAAATAAACAAACAAAACAAAAAAGAAAACAAACATTAAAACAAAACCAAAAGAACATATTTTAAGCGTCAAAACATGTAGATAATGATTTTTCTGTACTTACGTCTTAGCAATTGGACAACAAACAGAAAACATCAACGTAACACTACGGTTTAATAAAACAAAAAAAAGTAAACAACTACACGTATATACATATAGGAACTAGTGAAAAAAATATACTGCTAGAGTTTAACTTTAATATATAAAGTATATCTAACTCACTAACATGGTTTAAGCCTTAACTGTAAGCGCCATCGTCTGTAGGTGTATAAATGAAGCAGCAAACAAGTAGTAGAACGTGTCGAAGCGACATGTGCGATATAGTAGAACTTAATCCACTGTATAACTATCACCGCATAAGGCATAGTAAATAGTAGTAACCGTGAGGCACATGACGTCGCCGGTAAACGTTGACCTCTACATGGTGGTGGTGTGCAAGAAATACCCTTTCAGTTCTAGGAAAGGAATACCGCAAAACGCTAGAATCAGAAAAGAAAACCCGGCTAACACTTATAGGAACTAATCGTAACTCAATAAACCTACACATCCCGCACGCAAAAAGTTATAAATTTAACCAAAAGGGTGCAGTTTGCTGATCGGTAAGGTGGGATTGAAATAAAATAACAGTTAGAGTAATTTTGATGCACTGCCAAAAACAAAATGGTTTTTAAGAAAAACTTACATAAACAGTAAACCGGAACGTTTATGCGATAGGAACCATAAGAGCGCCGTTAAAAAGCGAAAGGAAGGAACACACAAAAATGAAATAAAAACATAAAAAACCACAAAAATGCAAACGTTTCAAAAGCAAACAACCAAAAAAAAACCTATTAAACTTTTTGAAATAGACTAATACAGAAAGTGCATAAAACACGTGAGCAAACAAAATGAAAGAAGAAAAAAAACGGATTTGTAAATCAAAAACTCACCACATTGATGGAGAAGAGTGAAACAGTAGAGCAAGTAAATATAAATCAACCAACCAAGAACTAGCAGCAACAACAGCAAGCAAGGATGAAAAAGATTCTTCAAATCAATAGCAATAAAAGGAGATGGTTAAAAATAACGCTATCAAAGTTTTACCGTTCATTTACACTTTTCATAATCATGTTTGATGGTTTTATTTATTTTTTTTCGAGTTCCACTACACACGCATTGTTCTATGTTAGTCAGACACACTTTTCATCAATGCCTTACAACTTGTACGAACGCCTTCGAAAAAGGGAATGAATTACTCTATTCAAAGTTCACACCATTACACGAGCCGTGTGACGCGCGGAAATGCTTTCAAATCACTGCCAGAAGCGTTTTGAAGAAAAAGTTGCCTCTTTTAAGCTATCTGTTCTCTTCTCTTGAGTACCGTAACTAACCAATATTACTGTTTGTTAATGGTTTATTTGCTGTTGTTTTTAAATTAATTTTCATCCAACGGGACAACCACGATATCTTTGTAAACAGTAAACAAGAATGAAATGTTTTAGATAAACAAAAGAAAAAAACGAATCCGCGCATAACAAGCACGTTAAAATGAGTATAATCTAAACAGAGAAAAATACAAAACGAAACAATTATTAAACACATACACAAATAACTCACTTTAAAAAATCGTACACACAACCAAAACAAAACGAGTTCGAACAATACGAGTGTCAGTAAGATGGTGTAACATATCGTACAGCGTACCCCAGCTGTCGATAAAAGGGTTCGGGAAGCAGAAGAGAATGCGAGAGAGAAATAGAAAGTGGTGCGGTAGTGAAAGCAGAAATGGGAAATGAAGAAAAAAAAATCAGCTAACATTAGTAATAATATCGCAAACAATATTGAACAAAACAAATATGTTAAGAACGTATGTAAAATTCATAAGTTTTTACAAAGGTGCACAGCGTAAAAATAGTCAAATAGACGATTGAAGTAAAAAAAAAACAGAGAGAAGCGAGAGATAGAGAGAAGCAAAAATGGCAGTGGCACCCTAATTATTAACAGAGAAATGACAACATGTGCCACAATGGCCAAGACATGTTGATAATTCTAAATGTACATAGATAAAACAAAGGAAGGAAACAAGAGAACAATGAAGTAGACGCATGGGAGCTGTATTAAGAAAAATATCCTGTTGATTAATTCTGATTAATTGAACCTAACAACATAAAAAAATCAGATCAAAGTAATTTACGCTAGCAAAAAAATTAACAACAAAACACACACAAATACACACGATTGTACGAGTGGAATAAGAAACACCGCATCAGAAGTAAGGAAAGGGCAAGGGAAAACAATTAAGCAAACAACCAAAACACACACTCTAACAAAACTAATAAAATACTAACAAAAACAAAAAAAAACAAACACACACACATCGCCAAAGACAGTCGCACAAAAGTATCGAAAAAGTAACAAAAAAAAACTATTCAAACAGTATCTAGGGAATAAGAGATAATGCTAACACTGCTTACAACCGATAACAGAAAAGAAAATCGAAACGGTTCGTAGAAGCAAACCCCGGAGAATGGAAGAAAGCAGAAAATGTGTGGCAGTGCCGTTGCCTAGAAGAAAGGAAAAAGCCGAAAGGAAATTACTACACACATACACATTAGACCGAAACCGGAGGAGAGAAGCAAAAAAAAACGTTAGTTGCAATTTTTATCAAAGAAACAATGAAAATCGAACAAATCGTTACAATTATACAAAGCCGACACACTAACACATTAAAAGGGTAAGCTCGCCAGGCGAAAGACATTGTTGCTAGTAAATAAACCCAACAGTAAGCACGTTCAAATCTTATCGAAAAACATTACAGCAAAAAAAGACAAACATAAACAGAGAGAGAGAGCGAGAGAGGGTGAGAGAAAAATGAAATAAATAAAGAAAAGGAACAAGTAAAAAAGAAAGAAAGTGCTAAAAAGTGCGTTCAAAACAAGCAGGCTAATCAGACAGAGAAAGAAGCACGAAAAAGAAGAGAAAGATGGAGCTAATAAAAAGAGAAGAATAAAGAAGAAATCCTCAGCATTACTACCGAACTAAACATTATGATTATCATCATTATTGAATGGTTGAAAAACAAACAAAGGAAATCAAGAACACAAGCACATACAAAAACATCAGAACAGATAATCGAGAAGGAAAGCTAAACCCGACACAGTGTGACCTCCGTGCGCAGAAGAGAGATCGAATGACATTTATTAACAAAGCAAAAAAAAAACTTTCACGCAAAACCGTATTCGATAATAGAATAAAACACAGGCAAAAAAGCGTAGGAGAAAGGAAGATGAGTGAGCAAAGCTTAAAAGTGCAACAGGAAGAACGCGAAAAGAACTATCTAAAGCAAGAAATAACGCATAACATGACAAAAGAAAAGCGGTAGAGAATGGAGATGAATCTCTCTCATGCAATTGCGATGAACGGCAAGCTTCTCACACTAAAAAAGAGAACGCAAAGAGAACAAGCGTGCGGGAAGCATAAGGAGCGTGGTAGCGCCTAGGAAAGCGTGTGTGGTGCAGGAGGCAAAAGAAACATAAGATATTTATTACTTAATTTAAAGATTAACAAAAACAACCGACAACAAAACAAGAAAAATAAATAAACCAAAATGGAAAAATAAAATCAACTCTGCAATGTGTTTCCTTTCTTTCTTTTTATTGATTTCACAAGAGAAAATGTGGCTGCTTGCATGTCTGGCGAAACGGTAACGTACGCAGCCTAACCCATCACACATCGCGGCACAGTGGGAAATAATAGTGAAAAAGTCGAAAGACGCGGAAGGAATTTTTGTCGTCGCTGTTGCTGCGCACAAAAACGCTCGTTTGATGGCTTCTGATACCAAGCAAGCATCCAAACCAGGAGGTATCATTAATTAGAACTCGCCACGTGTCATTGTAGAATATCGCAGTCTCTATTTGGCATGGTTGAACAGAATGTATGTTTGTCTTTCTCTTCCATTGCGTTACTATTGCCGAAGCAGAGTGATCGTTAGTGTGAATGCGATGGACGAAAGGGAAACGAATCTTTTATCTCTTATCACGAATGCACTTCACCGTGCGTAGGAGAAATGAATGGAAAGAGAAGAAAGACACACGCCCCAGCATCCGATATATTTACACTGTCGATCGTTCGCCATCGTTTGATAGTATTGTGTGCACGATGAGCAAATAGAGATGATCAATATGCGCAAATGGGACCGCTATATAAGCTACAGGGCTAACATGACCTCCTGGGTTTGATGCTCTCCTGGTATCAGAAATTGAAAAGTGTATCGATGCCGGTCGATTTTATTTGACCGTTGAGCACGGACGTGAAAAAAACATGAAAGCTGCCAGGCTGGGCCGTTTGGACATCATTGGTACCAAGAGAGCATCTTATCGAAGAGGTAACATCCAAATCCCCATGCACACTCGGCCTAGTATTCTGTAAAGTACATCTGCCGACAAGGAGTGTGAGAGAGATGAAGCATGCTTTCCATTGAAATCTATCTCAATTGCACCAGCGATCACTTTGATGCGTGCGATAGTATGCGAAAGCAGAACAGCACACTAGATGCGAATCAATGTCACCTCCTAGAAAGATGTTTTCCTGGTAGCAGAAATCGAAAAACGGCTCGTTTCAATGCAGGTGACGGATTTTTGCTACGAAGGGGGGTCCCTCCTTTTCCATGCCATTTCTGCGTGTGCATGCGTGTCGGTACTCTTCTAATACCACCATTCTTACACACTTTCGTTCCTCGGGGCCCCCACAGGTAACGGCGCCTACTTCGTCTACCGCACCTTGTTCAAAACTGATCTGTCTCACAACACTATCAAACGAAGGCGACCGATCGATTGTGTGAGTACATCGGATGCAGGAGGAAGTATTTTTCATCTCTTTTCGCTCGTTTCTCAGCCGAAAGAGAGACAGCTATAGTGTTACCTCCTGCTTTGCATGCTCTCCTGTTACCAGAAACCTTAGAGAGCGAGTCGACTTGGGGGGGGCATTTTTTCACCGACTTGGTGGAGATTTAAACGAATGGACAAGACACAAAAAGGCAGGTAAGGGGAGAGTTCTTAAAACAATTTTATCAAAAATAATAATACACCTTATCTCTATTATACTTACATATATTTTTATCAAAAAAAATACTTTCGGATTATGCTTTGTTGCGGAACGACCGCGAATTAAAGAGTCAAAAGTCAATTATTAATTTGCATTGCTGTTAGTATTTTCATTTTTGTTTCATTTGTTTCTTTGTTTTTTTTTTGTTACACTCTTGCCTTTACAACAAAGTAAATTTGTGTTGTGTGTTTGTTTGTTCGTTTGATGAGTGTGGTAGCTGTTCGCGTCCCTTCCCAATTTGTGTTGTTGTGGTCAGGGAGTGTGTTTCGGCATTTGTGCGTCCATTGCGACAAAATGTACCTCTTTTTTCCAACTTGTGTTTGTTACTTTTCCTTTCTAGATGATGTTTTGTTATGTTAATTGTGATGCTTTTAAATGTCCGTGCTGTAAAACTTCTACTAACGCAGGCGATTTGTTCGTTCGGGAGTTGGTTTTATATGTCAGCGTTCCAAAATCTATGCATTTTTTTTTGTTTGTTTCGTAAGTGTGTGTGTGTGTGTGTACATGTGAGTTATTTGTGTGTTGGTATTAAGGGTTTTTTTATCTTTTTTTTTACATTCAAAAATATATCATATATTTACGCATATATACTTCTTTGTCATATATGTAACTACACTTTTCTTATTTGTTTCGTTTTGTGTGTTTTTGTTCACATTACAGTTACAGCTTTACTATGTATATATATATAATATATCATTGTGTTCCATTTATAAGTATGTTTATGCATAGTACTTTCATCACCAAATTCTTCTTCAATCTACTTTTCCCTCTCTCTTTCTCTCTTTCTTTTCTATTCGGCTTCCTTCCCGTAACTTCTGTCTAATGTTCTAGGTTTTCTCTCCTAGCCCTTGTGCTTTGTTCTACAGCCCTTTACAGCCGAAAACAGGGATGCTCCCTCCCAAATGCTGGCGCTGTGTGTAGTACCTTTGATTTAGTAGCGAAATATTTGTCTCTCACTCCACACGCAGAAAACGCTAATCTAGGCAGGTATTCGGTGCGATTTTTTTTCATTTATCAAAATTATTCCAACATCCACTCTCTTTCCACCCTCTCTTTCTCCTTCTCTTAGTGTGTGTTGTTTTCTTGTGTCTTTCCATTTCGACTCCATCACTCCCCACCCATCTGCATCTGATCACAAACGTGGGCCCTTCAACTAGACAGAGCGGAGTTCTTTTTTCCTAAACACAGACACAGAGTGTAACACAGTACAGAACAGTACAGCTTCCAGTTAAAGTTACAGTAATTGGACAGTTATTGGACTTTTTTTTTCGTTGGGGACTTTGTTCCTTACATTCACTTTCCAAGAAGATGCCAGCAAAACAACAACAGCTTCCCCTCCTGTCGCGGACACAATGATTCTCCTGGCCGAACTGGCCATGGAGATGGAGAGTAAATGGAGTTTAGAGTATGCACACACACACACATATGGTTACACAGTTTACACCGATCCTAGGTTTGCTTTGAGTGCTTTGCATGTGTAGCTTCAGCTATAAATCGTTGCCCTTTTGTTTCCATCGACCCCTACTCCATTGTTTGTTCTATTTTACCATTAGTTAAGCTAGTTTCGCATGCGCTACCGGGAGCAGTTTTGCTACACATAGAAAGAGATTGTTTTTCCATAAGTCTCGTAAGTATCGTTATGTGGTGTATGAAAAGTGTGAGTGTAAGAGCCTTTTAACCGTAAAATGGACACTTTTCGCTAGCTGTTATGTACTGTTTTATAGATGTGAAAAATAATGCTAATTATAAAACAAAAAACCGAGATATGTTTAAGCAATGTTTAAATGCCCCTAAGTTGTGTTTTAAACGATAGACTAAGAATAAAAACGTTTATACCAATTATCATTCTCACACCTATTTCTAAAACGAAGTTAGAAAAGGTAGAAACATGACAACAGAAAGCAAAAACCAGAACAAAATTGATGTGTGCTGATGTGCGTGTACAGATATAACTCTACTTGAAAAACATTACATTAACAATCACACACAGACAAAAGGAGTTTGCCGCTCTTGCTTTTTCATCTTCTGCGCTATTAGTTCTGTTTCTTCTATTGTTTTGCGGACAGTTTTATACACCTTCTAGTTTTAAGTTTCGCTATTGGTTGCTCATCGGTTTTGTCCCTATCTTCGTTTCGTCTTTTGGTTTGTTTTGTTCTTCGCTTGTACATTAAAATTAATCAGACTTTCCCGTTTTATTTCATTATATACCTCTTTTTTTTTTTGTTTGCTCTAGTTCCATTTTAACTGTTTCGGTTTTATAATGGGTGTGCGTATTTGGTTTGCTTCTTCTCCTTCTTCTGTTCTTTTCTTCTTAATTGTTTGGTTCGTGGTTTGTTTTTCGGTCTTTTGCAGTTTGTAGTTTCGCGTACACTTTTCTCTCTCTCTCTCTGTAGTGCGTCTACATTAGTTGTTATTGTTCATGAAAGTACTTGTTTATTATTGGTTTACCTATTTATAATACGCTCGCAATGTTGTTTTTCTCTTCCTTTTGCGCGCTCCGTTCGGTTATTGTGATTTGCAACTATTTCAAAAAGCTTTGTATAAAACGCAGCTTTTTACGTCTACACGTGTGTTTTCGCTTGAGAGAGAAAAGAACAAATGGATATCGAACTGTGTACGGCTTTACATAATATTTATTGGGTAAAAACTTACTAACTCGTACCTGGTTGGTTCTGCAGATAACTGTAATTAATTTTTCCTCTCGCCGTGCGCCAATATTGTTCTGCCGCTCGAATTCGTTAATTCACTCCCCACGCACACATCTTACACTCGATACACTCTTGCTACTGTACAAAACTATCCGGTTGTATCCGGATGTCTGCTAATCGATGGGATGTGAAAAGATTCACTCACTAAGTCGCATCTGCGCGAACAGTGAGCAGGGTTTACTCTCGATGAAAAGAGTAGAAGAAGGAGCAGACTGGAGGTGGTTAGCAAATGCGGTTACAAATATGAATTCGGAAGTGGTTGAGAGAGTGTTCAACTTGTTCGTTACTGTTTCTGTTACAAAGCGACACTAAGAAAACGTGTAAATTGGCCGTTCAGATTATGTTACGATGCAACACCAGTATGAAGATACGGTTTCGTATAGAAAATGCTACTAAAACATTGTATTGGACCATTTCAAGGAGTGATTTTGCTCTTTTGCGTTCGTTTGGGTAGAGAGTGGGGAAGTTTCTGTGTTCTGTGGTTGTGCCACGGTTCTGCGTCGCTAGGTGCCTTTGTATCGGTTATTATTGGTGCGATTTCCCATGCCTTACGAACCCTGCATTTCAATCCTTCCGGTTAATGCTACCACTTTTCCATGGACTCCCGCAATGCACCACCGCAATCGTTAAGGTTATGTTGTATAATTTTTGGTTTATTTTAATTTTTTTCATATTTCTTTTCTTTTAGTACAAACGATCATCTAAGCACGCTACCATTTTCTTTGTTATATAAAAGCTTTTGGTTTTTGTTTAATGTTTCGCCACCGGAGCTTATCAAGTTGCCACACACTACGCAAATTCGACTCTCCACAGCGCCGACGACCAGAGAGCGGTGTTCCGTGAGGGCAGGATGTTTGAAACGGGTTTTATGGCAACATTTTGCTGTATCGTCTTCCAGCCCAAAAAAACGTTTGAAAACTCAAACTCACGCCCATCCTGCCTACGCTCTCTAGTCGCTACACTGTTGTGATTGAGAGTGCTCTTTTTGTTCAAACATGAAATGTATTGTATATAGATAATATGTATAATGGTATATGTATATATCTGCTATATGCACTCTATGTTAATTTTATTATCACAAATATGTATTTCGGTTTGATGCGTTCATTGTTCTCCTTCCATTGCCCTTTTTGCCCCACGTTCTAGTCAGCTAGTCATAAATGGGATTAGAGTGAGATTATTATCAATTTGCTTTCCGATTTCCGGAACTACACGGGAACGATCGCTCGGCAATAGGTATCAAACTAGAGACTGTGATGGAGAAAGCCCGAAATGGAGGTGAGGAAATGTAAAAGATGTACGATTTGTGATTACTGCTGTAATTACAGACAATAGTCCTTCGCAGAGACCTGTCAAGTGCTCAACTTAAAGCGATATCGTGTAACGACGTTAGTTCGTAAAAGATAAATACCCTCCAAAGTGTAATTTCAATTTATAAGAATAATTAAATCTGATTTAGAACAAAGTGAATCAAGTCGAACTCACGGGAAGTTTGTGATGGAGTAGTAATATTGCAAGGACCTTTAATAACAAGCCTATCGTCTGTAAAAAGCCTTACATGCGTTGGACATACCATGGTACTGGCCATGCGAGTTAGGGTTAAAACGAACAACTACATCTGTCTGTTCTACTACAATCTGTTTTACAAGCCTTAGACCCATTAGACACACGCGCGCGTTAGTAAAAAACACCATCCTGTTTTTGGAACGACAAATAGACGAGTAGAAAGTACAAATGTTATTACATATCACCCCTTCCACTCCCACATAACTCATGCGCTACAGGTGAGTGTGCGTGTGTTTGCGGTTACTAGTTGTTTGTGTTTTAACGCTTATCTCGGAACGAACATGCAAGGTGTGCATACCAGGCGGCTGCAGAAAAAACGGAGGGAACCATTTAGATAGAGAGCGTGAGAAAATACGGTTTAAAATTCTTGATCCACACGTTCGCATTATTTCGCATCCTCGCGATGTCTTTCCGCACTAGCCGCACTAACTAGGCATGTGTTTTCTGTTATCCACATCTAACACCCTATATAGTGTTGTAAATCGAATATTTGTTTTGGTTTTTTTTTTTCAAACTAACATCTTGTTTTAAAACGTGCTATTTTATCTTAGCTGCACACTATTCACTCTCTTCCACTACCTCATCACACAGTCAAGTAGTACAAGTACACTCAGTACGAATTCGAAGAAGATGCAAAAGAGCCACCAAGAAATGTCTATATTAATTCTGTCCCGCTACTCCGCAGCAATTTGGGCTTGTGTGTTTCAATTAGTTTTTTCTTCTATTTTGTCAACTTTATATCCACCCTAATTGTCCCTTCTTTGCTAACACTGTGTTGCGCCATTAAAAATACAAACAGTTTGAACATTAAGATTATTTACGCAGCGTATCCTCAGCTAATCCAATAGTTTTCTTTAGCCCCTTCCTAGTACAAGTCTTTTCGGTGTCTCGCATTCCTAATCTACTTGCGACAAAAAACGATCCCTTACACAGCAAAAGGTAGCATAGTGTGGTTGTTTTACTTTTGGTTTGTTTTCAACAATAAAAACTAGCGCTAACAAGTATCTCGATTATATACACAATAAGTACACCAAATTTTGATCACATCACTAGTCACTAATACATCCGGCATCGTGGTATGTTTCTACTGCGAACTATGCATTGACGTTGATGTAAAATGCCTGAATCGATTATTCATGTTCATCGTCCCTTCTGAGCGGATCTTTCTCCCGTCTCTGATCTACCTCGACGACTGCGTAATTTGATTAGAAATCTTATCATTGGTAAATAACTTAAGTATCATAATAACGGAAAGAACCTGAAAATAAACGAAAGAAACAATGAAAATTAGAAAACATATCAAACAATACCCATCACTTCAGAGAACTTCGGACATCGATCGTTCCGATATCGTTCGGGTGTTTTAAAAAAAACTAAAACGAAACGATATCGTTACAAAATCATTAAATAGAACTAAATTACAAAAACAAAAACATAACGACGCGTGCACTTACGTTTTGCAATGATTTTTTCACTTTTTTCGTTTGACTTTATTCTTCTGCATCGGGGCAGAGTTTTTGTTGTTTGCCTTTTTTGCGTTTCGTTACCATAAACTTTTATATGCATATATATATAAACGTGTAGTTTGTTATACATTATACCATTACATTATACTCTTATGTTTTGTTTTGTGTATGTTGTTGTTTAGTATCTGTATGTATCTCCTCATTGAAAAAAGTTACTCCGCTCTAAGTGATAGTAGTAGGTTTCTAGGCTTTTCTTCTTCACAAATGTTTTAAAATTATCTTGTTCAACTGTTACACGTATGCGCGTATTCGCTTACATATGATGTATTTATCGAGGGCATAGAAAAACCGATAGCTTTTATATCAAATCGTATTGATTATTTCCATTTCTTGTAGTGTCATATTATTTCCATATAAGGCAATATGTTACTTATATATCGTACAAAAAATGTGTTCAAATATACCACAAATAAAGAAAAACAAACTAACAACCGTAAAATATTTGTATCCGAACAATCTAAAGATCAACTCGACTTGAAGAAGTGCCACGGCTTGAGCTCGGTTAGACCAGTGTATTATACGATCATGTTGGGTTGGTAATACATGGGAGCAGTGAAAATTTCCTGCCCAATTTGCAAAATTAATCCCCCCAGTTAAGAGTGAGGGCTTTTTTTTCATTTAAAACGTATCCCTGTGTTTACGATACAATGATTATCGGTATGGCTAGTGTGCAATATTTTGAAAAGCAATGGTTCATAAATTGTAAGACCAGTTTACAAACTGATTTATATATGCGTGTGTGTGTGTGTATATATAACGACCCATTAGCTGGGCGACAGTACAAAACACGAATTACTGAAAATCAACCATTAATTCCGTTCGTTTTGTTTTTGCACCCTATTTTGCTCATACGCGTCTCGAGCATCGAGCTTTTGTTATATTGACGGTTGGTGTTTTGTTCTACAGTGTTTTCCTAGTTTTGTTTTTATTGTTATAATCCCGTATCAGGTATATCATCTGCTGCTGCTTTTTTATATAAACGTAGTATTTGTGTAGACAAGATAAGCACAAAAGTAAGAAAAACAAACAGCATTTAAAACAGTTACATATACAATATCAAACATTTTCCCCATGACCATACACGATTGGTTGTTGGTTACTACACCGCGTACTACCGATTTAATCTCGTGAATATTATATGAATAGCTACGAATACTGCTGCCCAACACAGCTAACACTAATAAAGTTAATTAAAAAAAAGCATTGAAACATTAAACGAGCCAGGCCCCTGTGAAGGCTGACTTTGAACGAAAAGGAAACTGTACAAAGGTTAACCGATTTTTGACCGATCGTTAAATGGGAAAGTATTTTTTTCATAAAGGACAATCCCTTTACCGCGTCGAGGACTATTCCTATAGCAGGCGAGTTCGAATCCACCCAAGGTAAAGTGATGCCGACTGTCATTGGCTCTTCTAGCGGACGCTTCAACGCCAACCGAAACATCTCAGTCTGGGGCCTAACACGTCACTTTTGTGCGAGTTTAACCTAACGTCCCGTTATTGTTGCTCACCCATGCTAAGTAGAATTTTAGGAGCGTTTTCCAATATTAAGAACCATACATCTAACACTTTGAAATACACTAACACGTAGTATATGAGAAGAAAAATAAGCGATAAAAACCTTAAACACAATATGCTAACGAAGTATGTAATAGCCAGTCTCTCTATAAATTGATTAGTTTGTTTGTTTGTGAGTTTCTTAGTTGAGTAATTAAAAAACGAAAACAAAATAAAACTTGTAAAACCTCTTCGCGTGGCCGTACGCCTCTAATAAGATACCTTTTCCATAGTGCATTTTAGTTACGTTAAGTGCTATGATAGATCTATTTAGCCCTTACATTATAAGAAAAACATAAACTATTACAGTCTGCTTTCAAAAGTGTGTGTTTGTTTTGTTTACTTTCATGAACCGTTGCTTTATATCTTGCAATATGCTAATGTTCAATGTTTTCGGTGCTGACCAATTGTAGAATCGTAGTGGGACAAAATCACGCAGAAACCTGTATTAGAGATCTAACATTTATGTTGTGGATTTGATATCCGAATAGTGCTGTTATTGCATCGTGTAATACACATTCTTGCATTACTTACTTTGTCAATTAACATCCTCTACCATAAATCAATGAAGAAGGATATCCGCTTGCCGATAGATTCTGCCGATAGGACACTCATTCAACATAGGGACACACTATATGCATTGATGCTTTATGTTAATGCGATAACCTGTCCCACTCGAGTTGAGTGTAGAATGAGAAAGTGAAAAATAAAATAACTTTCATATTGCGCCAACCGGACAATCCAGGCGATCCTTGGTACCAACGTATAGTATTATTCCATCGAATAACGTTGACCGGGATACAGCTAACATTTATGAATTTTCTTCCAATAGATTTTCACTGTTAACACAAAGCTAACTTATAATGTACGCTTCTGTAGATTCTACACCAACCATCGTCACTGTAGTTACACTTAACATAGTTTTAATTGTTTTGCATTGTTCCATATGTAAGGCAATTTTCTGTATTGATTTGTTATCGATCAAACATCTGCGGATCATCCCACATATTCACGCATCTTAAAATAGATTGTTAATTCATTAATGCAGGACATTCAACTAAACATGACCGTAGAAAGAAGCAATTATATGCAGCTTGATTTAATTATCATATTTTCAATTATTAATTCTTTGTTTGCGGTGTTTGCGTATGTTTTTGTAAAGCTTTTCTTCCAAAGACGTCGAAAATCTTTACTGGCAATGTGAATTAGCAGCAGCTGCGCAATATATACCTGCGTTTATTTTAAATTAGTACTCAAACCCGGTTGAATCCTATAGGATACTTCCCATAGCGCTGAGCTAGGCATACAAAGATAATTAAAAAGTGTCTCTCTGTACGCACTAGTTGAGCCAAACTGTTCAACACACTTCATATCATATAAAGCTGGTCTCCAAACTCAAACGCACTCGCCTACAGAAAAAAAACACATTTATGACCATTATTAACCCGAACTGAATGCTTTACAATATTAAAAAGTTAAACAAGAATCACAAAACACAAATTCATGATTAAGCTATTACCGTCTTCTCAACACCTTTCTTTGCTACCATCAGAATTTCCCTTTTTTTGTTTCCAATACTTAAATGCGAATTATTACTTTGCGCCAGCTCTCTTTTGTAGAGCTTCTAAAGAACATTTATACATAGAAGACGCGCGTGTAGTAATTGCCGCAACGTAAGCGACGCACGGTTAACGTTTGTTGCTATTTTATAATTGTTCAACAGGTACCAACCATTTTTTTTAACGTGTGGCTCTATGCCCAGGTATGCCTGCTCCTTTTGATGCTTTTTAACTCAGTGCTACATTTACTCCAGTTATGCGTATGGCGAATGTAAACAGGGTTTAAAGGAAGATTTGACGTTAAACTATAAAGTAACACAATGGTTTTCAAGTATTCACGCACTAAACCACTAAACCACCGCATTCAAATGCCCTATTCCATTTTGGACATATTACTGAATGATAACCGTGACGGAAAACTACGCAATCGTACCCAAACGCAATCTTCTTATACAAGCTTTCTAGCCATATAGATACACCATCTTCTTACTTGACTCATACGTTTCGTTCAGTCGTTTAACCACGAGGCTACATTTGTTTCTTTTTTTCCTCCCTAAAATAAAGCTGTACAGTTACATGATTGAACTAAAGCCGTACGAAGATAAGATATTCTCGAACTAATAATAAAACAATATATTGAAAAAAAAAATCCCAATGCCTAAACCCATTATCCCTTTCAGTTCTTTCTAGGTGAAACACTGAAACATTAATGAACATTAACCTTAACCTAGTTCTCTTTTTCCTTTCACGGGTTCTGTACACTCATTATCAATGAATTCAAATTTCTATCCCGCTCGGATCACCGTGCCTTGGATCTTGCACAAAAGTTGTTCATTGTTAAACAGCTGCCAAGTTTTCAAAAAATGAATTACCACCTTCATGGCAAACCTCAAAATACATAGAAAATGACTATATGCGGTGCATGGACAGTTATAATACTACTCAGCAAGAAACGTAGTACAGCTTGTTAACATTCACTATCAGACAGATAGACACACACATAAAGATTTCACTCTATTCTCTAGTACATCTTGATCGTTTCCCCTTTTTCCTTTCATAGATAGATTGGCTATTGCCAAGATTTGAAAACATAAGATTTTTTAATAAGAAAGCTATTCCAACCAAGCAGGGACAGGAGCAATTCATTCATTCAACTACTATAAATAATAGAAGACAGAATATGACAAGAGAAGAAAGGGATGAACATATTACTATAAACACAAATCCACTACGTACACTCTACTCAAGCATCATACATCGATGTGTATTCAAACAATTGGCGTGTAAAACATTACTAAAACACTAAACAAGAATTTCACGCCACAAACGCAAGTGTGTTGCAGCAACACCCATTCTCAACACATATTGTTATTTTCAATCAAATCTCCAGCACCGAGACATAAAACACGATGTTAAGACGGTATGCGTCGCTATGCATGACAGAAAAACATAAGAGAAACGAGAAACAAAACAGAACTCTTCTAACGAAAGAGAGGCCCTTATACAGTTCAACGCAAATACTCTTGGCGACACTGCTGTTCTGTATCCTACATTCTTCCAATATAAAGACGATGTGGAGAGATTATGTTGCACAGCGAACCAGCAACTAGACGTTGATAATATTGCATCTTCACATTTCATCAGAATACCCAGGAAGCATCCAGCTGCCGAATTGCGTTAGGGTATACACAGCCTGAAGGAGCTGGATTTTACTCGCCGAACCAGGCGTAATGATGCTTGTTGGCGATCTGAGCCGGACTCAGTGGCCCAAACTGGCCGTACTGGGCGGTCGGAAACTGAATGTGTGCTGGCAGCGGATGTGTGGGCAGAACCTGCAACGGAAAAGACGGGAATCGCTCAGTGCTTGTCGTGCTGTCCTTGGACGCGTACGGCGAGCTATTGCTAAGCGGTGTGTTCCGCACCTGCCGGCTGGAGGCATTGTGTGCTGGCGGTGGCACGACTCGATTGTACGCCGTCTGGTACGGTGCCGCCTGGGACACGAATACCGCCGATCGACGGTACATGTCTCCCTGGGCGTAGATGTCTGGTTGCTGTTGCGCCTGGTGCTGATGTTGCTGCAGGATTGCTCCAGGCGAGCTGCCAAGTGGAGTGTTAGCGCTTGGCTGATGCTGACGGTAGACGGCAGCCGTTGGTGGGCCCCACGAAGTTGCTCCGGTTGGTGTGCTCTTGGCGTGAGCGTGGGGTGGCGGAGCATGACCAATCGCGCCACCGCTACAACCACCACTGCCGCCCTGATGTTGCTGCTGGATGGCAGCAGCGGCTGCTGCAGCAGCTGCAGCCGTTGCTGCTGCCATCGAGGAAGATGATGATGTCGACGACGATGGAATATAGGACGAAGATTCGCGCTTGTGGCCACCATTTCCATAATGCGAGGAGGATGACGATGATCCCATCGTGGGTGGTGCCCACGAGGAACGTTTGTCGACCTGCTGCTGTTGCGAAGGATACTCGTACGCAACAAATTCGCTCGGTTCTTGTTTCGGCACGTGCAGTGGCTGTTGTCCACCGCTGCTGCTACCGGACGAAGGCAGTAGCAAACATTCGTTCTGAGCCATCGCCAGTAGACGTTTCTTCTGCGATTGTCCTGCATGCTGTTCGTATTTGATCGCTAAAGAGAGGGAGTAACAAATCGTTAGAAAAGGGTGCTGATACTTGACAGGGTTCGGGATATATCGGCAAACTTACGCTGATGCTTTGGACTACGACGTTCTCCTTCACCATCGCTGTCACCGACCGTAACACACGCTGTGGCGGACGATGAAACGGCGGTAGATTTCCGTTGTCGACCACTGCTTGATCCAGCGCTGCACGATACACCATTTCCGCTACTGCTGCTGCCGCCACTAATAACGCTCATGTGCTGCTGCTGTGGCTGATACGGTTGGTACGGTTGCTGCTGGTGTCCACCCGATCCACCATTGAGCTGATTCGTCGAGGACGAGTTGTGGGCAACGTTCGATGAAGAAGAGGACGTTTTAATGCCGCCACTGCAACCGTTTCCACCGCCCCGACACGATGACGACGACGACGACGACGGATGTGTACCACGCGTACATGCCTGATTCGAGGTCGTGTGCGAGCTCTTCGAGGACGAGCTGGTGCTATGTTTGACCTCCGGTGATTCGTCCTCGCTGTCTGAGATCGTAATTACAGCCGTCGGTGAGGGTGTGTCGTGAATCGTGATGGTCTGCTGCTTGCTGCTGCCACTGTAGCTCGCGCTTCCACCATGCCCATGGTGACCACCGTGATGTCCACTGTGGTGTCCGTGGCTATGACCGTGGTGGATGTGTCCACTACTACCGTGATGATGATGGCCACTACCGCTGTGGTGGATATTTCCACTGCCGCCCATCACTACGGACGAACCACCGCTACCGCTACCGCCATACGATGAGGTGGATGAAGATGAGTGATGTAGATTGCCCGCACCACCACCACCTCCGCCACTGATCGGTCCCGATGAATCGACCTGCTGATAGTGTTGCTGTTGATGATGGTGACTGTGGTGACCACCGCTGCCACCGCTTCCACTTGCTAGCTGCGGTGGTTGTTGTGAATGGTGATGATGATGGTGATGATGCTGCGGGGCCGGTACTTGGGCCTGTGCCTGTTGGACGGGCGGTGCTTGCATCTGCTGACTGCTACTGGTGCTGGCGACCTGCGTTGGCTGCTGCTGTTGCTGCTGGTAGAACGAGGACGTCGATGAAGAGGAGGAGGCGACCGCGCTGCTGGTTCCGGCTCCAGTACCACTGCTCGTACCGTTGTCATGGTACTGCGGACACATGTGGCTCCGGTTGTACCGCTGGTGAGGTGGAGTGTTCTCCTTGACACGCTTTTTGACCGGCGACAATTGGTTGTTTTCCTTCTTGTCGTGCCGGGAAACGCTGGAATATTTACGAACACTAAACAATATCACAAAAACCCTCTAAATCTGTGTTTTGAAAGGCGGATCCGTAGATCCACCCTTCTAGGAGATACTTACACCAGATGATGCACCGGCGACTCCTTCTTCGGCTCGTGATGGCTCGTCTGGATGTTGAGGTGCGAATTCTGGTAGAGCCCTTCGAGCTTCAAGAACGGTGCCGAATCAACGATCAGCGAATGTGCCGGACCGGGTTGCTGCGACCATGACGGTACGATGGCAACCTGCCGACCCGACTGTGGCCATGCGACGTTCGGCTGTACGGCGTTCGTGAGCAACATCCGTTGACCCGACGATGGTTCTACCATCGACACCGGTACGGGCACGTTCACGTACTGCTGCGGAGGGACCTGTAACGGTGGTTGCATCGACGTACCACCAACGACCACGTGCTTGGTCGGGCTTGGCATCGTCTGGTAGCCCGGTGGGCAAAGAATGCTCGATACCAGCTGATGAGGGAACGCATCCGGACGTGCATTACTGTACTGACGACCCACATTTCGCCCACCGTAGATCTGGTACAGATGGTTGTCGTATGTTGGTGCACGCTCGCGCACTATTCGCTGCACCTGATTGTTGAACGTGATCGTCATGTTCTCGGTCGTATTGGGCACAAAGTTCGTCACTAACGTAGCCGTCGTTGGTTGCACACTCAGGTTATATCTGCAATGATACAAACACAATATTCCATCAATTGCTTCTTCAACATCAACAGCCAATTATTTAACACTTACGTGTGAATCATCGAGTCTGTACGGCGACAAACTTCCATCATCTGCACCGAAGCCTTCACATTGTTGCAGTGCGCATAATCGACCAGATGCGCCAATGTCGCGAACGAATGGTTCAGAGCCTCCCCTGGAGTGATGCGGCGTTCCTGATCAATCGTAAGCATCCGCTTCAACAGATCGATAAACTCCCGACGATCGGTCTTTTCAGCCAACAGCTGTCCGCCTTCGATATCGGTCGGTACATTCACCTGCCCGATATCGTCCAAACAGTTGAAGATGTACTTGCGTGCCTCCTTGCTCTTGTTGTTCGTCTCTGCCTCGTGCTCTTCGGGTGTTTTCAACCGCCAGAAAGGATAGGTCGAGTCGACATCGCGGTAAAAGAACTTTGCCGTCTTGCTGGCACTATTCAGCATGTGTTCAGTCGGTAGACCCTGTGTCTGCGATATGTACCTGCAAAATCGAAATGAGTTTCATTACTGCAGTGAAAAACAACACCCTCCAATGCACATTCAGCCTCACGTACCTGATTTGATCATACTCAGATGATCCGGGATACAAGGGCCAACCCAGGAACAGTTCCGCCACCACACAGCCGAGCGACCACATGTCGATCGCCTCGCAGAACGGCAACCCGAGGATGATTTCCGGTGCGCGATAGTAGCGCGACTGCAGGTACGTATTGCACACCGTTTTGCTGACGTGCGACGCCGACCCAAAATCGATCACCTTCACGCTGTGGGGGATGATGGGAAAACCGAAAAACATCAATCGATAAGCGTATTAAATTACGTATTAAAAAACAGATACGGAAAGGTTCCGTCCACTTACCGGTACGGTTGTCTGTTCGGATCCACCAGCATGATGTTCTCGGGCTTCAAGTCAGCATGGATCAAGCCCAACTGCTTCAACTTCAACAGGGCCGTCAGAACCTGATTGGAATCGAGGAAAAGAAAGCCGAAAACATGTTTATTGATAATATTTTCATTATATTGGGCAGTAATTATGTTACATAAAACAAACTTCTCTGTCGGGTCACCCGTATGTGACTCCTCATAACCGGAGCATTATTCCCAAACATGATATCATTCGGAACGCGGTTGAATCTCACAAGCCAATTCGCCCCATCCGGTGGAGATTAAGTATGGTGCCAAAAAAATATGTGGACGAACCATACTCTGACGGTTTATGAGTGTTTTAAAATTTTACAACCCATCTTTTATTGGCCATTCCCGTTTTCGCTGCTAGCGGCAGTAGAGAGTCTGCAGCGAAACATAAAGAGAGTGGCCGTTCACAGCATGCAGCACAACAATGACCCACGCGAACAAAACACAACCGATGTGATGCTATTGTCGAGACCTTGGCGCACACACACACCAGCAGACGCCAAAGGGTCTGCCGATTGGTCTAGCTTAGTCGGAGCCAACCCCTTATTGGGGTTGGTCCCGTCGGTTTGATGACTCCAGCATCCTCCTAATCGCATTTCTTCCTTCCCGCCCTTACGACCACCTCGAAAAAGTTGCAAACTTTCCACATCCACATGCATAAACGGCGGACGGATGACTTCGGCTTGCATATTCTCGTGCTGCACACAGCGGAAGCCAAATGTACCGCGCGATGTTCTCGTCGATGTTAGCTCTTCCAGGGTAACTGGTGAGCACATTATGAGTTAGCAACCGGCAGTTTTGCGAACCAGTGCGTTGCCTTCGTAACGCAATGGCTTTATGGTGATGCCGAGAGAAGCCAAGACAAAGATCTACAATATCCGATAGCGAGGGTTGTTGGGGGGGACAGACGGCATGATACGGTGGTCCGCCCTTAAAAGCATTATTGGCAAACCGTCAAACTTCCAAAACGCGCTCGTTTTGCAAATGCAAACGATCGAAAAGTTCCACCAGCCGGGATTAGATTAAGTATTCATGTTGCTGAAACTATGGGCCCTTGCTTCACATTTTGCGGAACCGATAGCACACCCTGGGCCCCCAACCCTGCTGACATCCTCGCTTCCATCGGGCGCACCGATACGCATCGTCGATGAACGGGGGAGATGTGTTCATCCCAGTAGCGCCGTATTCAGAGGCGTAATGAGAGCGCGGCACACAGAAAACAAAAGTTTCATCTACTAATTTATGCAATTTACGGTATTCAAATGATACCCATCCCCTCCCCCGTTTGGGCCATTGCCTCAGCACTCGGGTAAAGTATACCGATCTCACTTTTTCCATTTTGAAACACGTCAGCGCCTCCATCAATTGCTGCCGCCCCGTTCGCTGGCCTACCCGGAGGGCCATACCCATTCACAACGTTCGCAGCAGCATCATTAACACCGTCGTCGTCGTTGGATGAAGTTATCATAACCATTGAACGACTATGCTTCGCCTAATGTTAGTCAAATGACCGTATGGCTCAATGTCCCCATGCACAACTTGGAAGCTGGTTTGAATTGCTCGCAGTTCTGCATTATTTACTTTATCGCCGTTGACATCTGGCAGGGAATGTGGGATGTTCTCATGCAGAACGCATCCCCAAATCGGATACATTTCACCGCGATACCAGCGAAGAGATTCACCAGCAAACCATTTTTTACGCGCACCAACCGAAAGCTCCCGCTTTCGTTGCACCCTCAACACGATTGCAGCCACCTAACTGTAACGCACTCGTGCAATTACGCCATAAATTCAATTAATCGTGTGCGGTTGGTTGCATATGATTTAAATAAAAATAACGCCGTACCGTAACTTTATGCTGCTGCGGGGCTCGACAATGCGTGCTCAACCCAGCACGGTGTAAAGCGAAAACCTCACCCTCAATGGTTTTTTTTTGTATTTCTCGCAAACCAACGCACAATTAAGTCGAGTTTGTAACAGATTTAGCAGTGTTAGGCATAGCGTACAGTTGGCTGCCACTCTTGCAACCGCTTTCTATTGGAGTTGCATTGTTTCCAGATGCAAAGTTGAGCGTGGAATGTAATCCCGGGCTCGGTGCAATAGTTTTATTTTATGGTTTTCCAACCGAAAGTGACGGGAAAAATCGGCTCCCCAATATTCATAATGAATGTATAAAAAAAACACAGCGCTTTTCACCTCGTACTCGTTCGACTACAAAGTATTGGTAGCAGTAACTTATGTCACAACACACAGCACATGTTCCCTGTATTCCGCGTACCGATAGTATCACCCTGCACATACCTTCGTTCGACCGAAACAAACCCAAAACCAGCAGCAATGTCCGTACATGGCAAAGAATCGGGCCCGGGACATGACGATGCCCTCTTTTCCCATCGCAAGATGAATGGCTGTTCGAGAATCTCGCTACACCCCATGTAAGGAAGCTGACGGGGTGGCTCGCATTAACGATGACACAACAAACACATGAAGCACGCAGTGAAGTGACTGCCCAACCTGTCATATGCAATAATGCCCGGGAGATTTGCACACCAAAACAAAACAAAAAGCGGCGGATATACAAGGAGAGCAATCCAAAAAGACAACTCTCAGGCAAGGTGGACACATGCGGCCGTTACGTGGTGCAGGGTGGGGGGCACCCCCTCGTGTTCTCCCTCCGAAACGATTCGGTTATCTTTGCTGCACATCGCAAACTAAAAGAGGTTTGCTGCGAAGTGCGAGCACATACCCGGTCAGAATTAAAAGTAGAATGTAATGATAATTGCTAGATGCTCCCGCCGGATAGCTTGTGTGGGACGTAAATTGATGATGATTACGCTTATCTATCATGTGGAGTGAATGATGAGAATTCTCCTCCCTAGATATCAGACTCCTCTTTCTTGGGATTTTGCCGACCACGGACATCAAAGCAGATGCGTTTCATTCGTCGTGCACACGAGGGACAGTGCACTACGGTTGGAGTTCGCCCGATTCCAAAGCTCCAAAGCCGGTAACTCTAACGGCAAATATATGTCAATTAAACCTGGACGACGATTATTTCCAGCCGGTGTAGGTAAACCTCCAGACTCCCGTCATAATCTTGCCAACATTGAGGTAAAGTATCGGGTCAGCTGTCGGAAAAACCTGTCTCCACTGCATCGAATGATTTGTATTCATCATGCCACCATCGATGGACTGATTCCAGCATCTTCAGCATCGCATACATAAACGCAGCCCGGTAGAGTGGCTCCCGAAATCCCGTTAGCAATCAACAATCGGGGTGCCCTCATCGACAGCAGCGTTTTACTGCCTTTATTGGGTCACCCAGCCGATCCAGCCTCGGCCCGGAGAGCAATCCGCATCCACAAAATGAAAGCTGAAACGCAACGCTACACAATACCACTCTGCGCGTTTTCTCACTGCTCGGAAATCACACCACAATCAAAAGCTATTGCCATGAGTTAAAATCTTGCGGTTCGCGGTCACCCTTTGTGAGGGTTTTGCAGAACTCGTGACCACAGTTTGAAAGAGGTCTACAGTTCGAACGAACAGTACGGACAAAAAAAACACACAACAGGAACCCACATCGAAACCGCCACCATCAATGACAACGAACGAGCAACGGCGGAGAGCACACCAAACAGATTATTGCTTCCTCCACTAAACGAAGAACAAAACAAAAAATGTCGAAACGTATGCAAATTTCTCCGCCTCGAGGGAGAGAAAGATGAACCGAGAAGAATTGGTGGTTGTTGTTCTTCCCCATTGCTAGATTTTGTCGGTGGTTTCGCAAAAGAAATCGCACGGCAGACGGAATCGACGGCGACCCGAAACACCGTGAGATGGTGACGGCTGAATGGAAATTGGGCGAAAAGACATGTCCTAGATCTTACGATTCGCGGGTCAACGTAAAGAAAGATCAAGATATCTCCCCCAGCGCGTAGAAAGGAGAAAAAGGCACTTCCCAAATGGTAATCGACATTGCTTGATCGACAACAAACGATCACTTTCATGCAAAAGCAAATGGGAAACCGAGTTGGTCACGTTTTACGCCACTACACACACCATTGCCATGCTAAATTGCGTCTCTCGATTTACTATTATCGCAACCACTGTGTCTCATGTGGTTTATTATGCACAATAAAATATATATACATAGTTAAAACATACAGTAAAAGCGAGTTAAATACATTGACAGTCGTTCCCTTGCAGCGCACTTATTATTCGACGTGCGTTGACGAAGCGCTGAACAAATTCGCCCCGTGCCTGTTGAAACATGCACCGAGGATGCTTCCAAACGCAATATAAATCTTCGATCGTAATCGCGAAACAACCGGACGAAAGGGAATTCACAATAACTCAATAAAAAAAAACTCCCGAGGACAGACTTTGCGATGAAAAAAAAAATACCCTACCAAGACACCCGGCTCATGCGGGGCCAGATAGGTCTAAAAACAAAAATTAATGTACAATCGCCAAACAGGTTCACGCTTGCTGCTCTGCTGTTCGTACGAGCCAACGCCACACCACAATCAACTTAGTTGATTTAAGCGTTTGTTTTTATTTGCAGCGGACGCGGAAGATGCACATGTGTACAGTGTTGGACAAAACAGTAAGATTAGTCACCAATTGGGAGAGCATTGAGATTCAGTGGGATTTAGGATGAGGATTGGGATTGAGATGAAGGTTCTGTAAGATCTCAACATTAAATAGAACTTCAGCTCGAAATACTAAAGAAATCTAGAGTTTCGCTCATTTCGCTTTCTTGCATCTTCGATGCATCTAGACATCAAGGAAAAGGAACAAAAACAATACATCCTCTTCATTCGCTGTACAGAAAAGATCACCACTCAACAAATTGAGGTCGACTTTGCAAACCGCCGATCGTCGTCTCTTCAGGAAGTTTCCCCAATTTGAGCATTTTTTCTTCAAATATTCCCTTCTCTAATCTGCATCTCAAAGCATCCCTCATTACCATGTCCATTTATTTTCGACATCCTTTTCCGCCCTTTTTTTTCTTCCACTTCTAAACAAAGAAGAGATCGTTAAGTGACAACACAGGGAGACGATGCCGCTAATTTTACACGATGCTTTTTTATCGCAGTTTTATGATCCGGATAAGCATACTTAACTAAACAAAAAAATATCTTGTTCTGTGTATGAGTGACATTCGATACAGGAATTAATTATAAACAGGCAGAAAATTAAATTTCATGGCAAAGATAGAACTTTATAATAGGAAACTTTAAGTGAATAGTTCTTCTTCACCACTTCTGGGTTAGGGAGGTTAAAGTAAACCACAAGAAATTCCTTCTTTATCGACGTGCATCTCCACAGACGAAGATGTTGGACTGTAAAACCGCAACCAAACCCGCCCAATAAAGATTAAATTGCAGCTTCTTGCGTGTCGTTACCCAGGAAGTTGGGGTCGCCCACAGCATAACATATACCACAAGCTTTTACGATCCAGAGCCACATTGTGCGAACAAAAAGAACCAAGAATCGACGCTGTTCACGATGGAGATCGACCATAACCGCCAACTTACCTGTTGCAGGATGGGCCTGATGTACTTCAGCGGCAACGGCGAGAATTTGTTCTGCTTCAGGAAGTCGTAGAGGTTCTGCTCCAGCATCTCGAACACCAGGCAGGTGTGATTTTTGTGCTGGAAGCACTCGAACGCTCGCACGAAGTTGAACTCGTCCGCATTTTCCTGGCTGAGCCGGCTGAGGATCGACACCTCGATCTGACCCTGGCGCGCATAGGACGGATGGTTCTTCAGGATCTTGATCGCGACGATGTCGCTCGTGCCCTTCTTCCAGCATTTTACCACCTGCCCGAACGTACCGCGGCCGAGGAATTCTAGGACCTGTTGAGGAAAGAATTAAGGAAGAGATATGAGTTATGTGCGCTCGTGGTAGATAGGAACTTTCGAGCCCAGTGCAGAAGGACAAGGACCTCTGCCGCAGAAATAACCGTAAACGAAAACAGACAGAAGTGAAAACAGAAGTGTAGTATGATCATATGTTACGCGGAGACGCGAATAACAGATATCTGAAAAGAACCCTTTGGTGCTCCACCGTCATGGAAAAGGTCACTACTACCACTACCAGGGAGCCATTTTGTATGTGCATCTTTCTTTACCATTTTTCTTCACACCCATGCCATGCCTCCTTGCTCCCCGGGGCGCAGTGTAGGGGCCATTAATTTTTCCGATTTTGCCTAAACTAGTGCGCGCAACCGGTTCTGTTCTTTCAATAATTCCCCCAACCTGCCCCTGGGTCCGTGCGTCCCGGTCGCTGCGAAACGCAGGAGAAGGCCATAAAAAATCGCCCCAGCACCCTTCGGGGCAGTCTCAGGGCGGCCAACACGGATCGGCGGCCCGGATGAAATTGTGAAAGTAGCGAATAATCGAAACACAAAATCAAATCGACCTGGTGCAAAAATATAAAAAGCTGCGGACGCGAAACACGAATGCAAAAACAAAGAAAACGGAACGGAACGCAGTGCATGCGCAACATAATATACCGAAATGGTAAAACACGTTTTTGCGCTCTACCGCGGCAACGTATGGGCGGGCGGTAAATGTTCTTGTATTTTGGGCAAAATAAGGTGAAACAAACCGAAAGCGCTCGGCGTGCGCCTCTGTGGCAGGGAGATCGTATTTTGAGGTCACGCTTAATGACTGTGTGGATTTTTTGTTGTTGTTGCTGTGTGATTCTTGTCGGTCGATGATGTTGTTTTGGACGTGGTTTCCTTCATTTTATCGACTGTGGCACTTTTGTTGTTTTGCAAAGGAAACAAGAACGAGATACCCGCGCCCCAAACAAGGTGGCAAAAGGAAAAGGTCTAAGAACCTGTCCGGTGAACAACACCGTTCGATAATGGGGAATCGGCAGCAGCAACTCAACTGGTTCCGGCCCGGGACACCAGAAGGTAAACCCGATTAATTCATTTCTATTTGTTTTCCGTTCTTTTTTTTGCGTTCCCCTCGCTACCCATAACTGTTGTGTGGGGAGTTGTATCGTTATGTGCCGTTTTTGCGTTCTCCTGCCTTCCAAAATTGGACAGCCAGTGTTGTACCCGTGGGAGAGGGGGGTTTTTGCACCTTGCTCTTAATTATGAATTTTTGAAAGTACACAGAACAAGAAACACCCGACCACACTGCCGACACTAAATTAAAGCGATTTAGTAAGCATATTTACACCCCCCGCAAAAAAGCACATTGGCCACACTTTGGGGGTGGTTGATAGCGCAAGCAGTTTTGCAAGTCGCTCTTTTGGTGGAAAATCATAAAAATTAGATAACCATCTTGCGGGTGTGTGCTGTACGAAAATGCTCTCTTGAGCTGTAGACAACGAGTTACCCACCCGCCCAAACGATGGCGAAGGATTTTGCACCGAATTGTCCCATAATTCATGCCACATAATGCTCTTACAGCAGCGCTTTTCTGGGCCCAACCGAGCAGAGGGGGTGTGTGCGTTTAAAATAGCGTAGTCTGCAGCGGGTGGCCACACTATTTGTTCCGAAGGTGCTTTTCTTCACCTTCAAGCAAGCAAGTTAGATCTCTATCTTACGATATTACTGTCGCTTTGGTGGAATTGCAACTAATGCAACTTCCCAACTTACTTTATAACATTGTACCTGCGTGAAGCAAATAGTGTGACCTTAAACAGGCACCAATGTTTTCTCTATTCTGGCCCACTGTCTAATCGAAACAACTCCGACAAAACATCACCAAAACTGTGTCGACACACGAGGGCGGCAATTCAGTTTCGGGCAGCAAAACCAGACAATTGCACCAGAAATTTGTGCGGCTTACCGTTTCACCACTTCCCACAATGGAGCAGTACCAAGCACAAAACATTAGATCGAGCGGCACACGGACAATTATTCGGTTGCGATTACAGTTTCCTCCCCCCCACAAACGGCCATACCCGGTCAAGGCACGTGTAGGCACAGCTCTCCTTTTCTCAATTGAAAATTAGCCAGTTCGATCGGTAGCCTCCAAACACTGCGAGATAAGTCCCACATCGATGACGCTCACAGTTCGTTCGGGTGGCGGTGGCCGACTGGTCTATATGGCCGCGTAGTATGCGTTGTAGGTGGGTACCATTTTTGATTGGTTTGACCAATCTCCTTCTCTCACACAACGCACATCATGTGTTCGCAACAATGGAGCATACCGTTGTTGGGGTCGTTTGTTGACGCAACTTACCAACCCCCCCCTCCCATGGTATCGCCCGCAATCGGGGACTATTGCAATTAATGGGGACTTTTGAACTCGCCATAGCCACCCCTGGAGATGGTGAAAGGAGAAGAGATCAAATATTTCGAAATGTCAGACGAAAATAAAAGAGCATGATTAGGAAAAACCCTTCTAAAACGGACTACATTGAACGCACGATTCATATGGAAAGTGAGATCACATCTCATCAGTGATAGTTTGGGCCGAACTTTGGTGGAAAAAGGTTAACATTTGAATACAGTGGCATCTTCTAGAAGCATTTTAGTATGAGCTACTAGCGGCTTCAAGATCGCTAGATATTTGTAGAAATTGTCCTCTTAACTCTTAATGTATTTCTTAAAAACTGAAGGAATTGATCAATAAAGCATAGACCAATTATTTTGACATAACACATCTTAATTCAATTACGATAGAGTTCCAGAACTTCTATGGGAAAAATCACTAATTCATGCACTGAATCAAATCAACACAGCAGTCACCATGTAGACTTCATCATTTACTTCCAAGCAGTTGATTTGTCCAACATTTTCACAACACCAAGTTTGTTTCCTATTACTATTCCCTCCCACATTCAGAGAGAGAGAGAGACCAACGGTCGCTTTTGGCATAGCAATCACACACAGCTTGCACAAAATTATTGCCAAAGTTATCAACCGCCTCGCGCAGAACCGACCCTGCACCTTAATCGAAATGCGAAGGTTCACACTCCATCTATCAACACGGGCCATACCTCACCGTCAGCCGTTTCTTTGCTGCATGCTGCTCGCAAACGACCGAAAATCCGACGGTAGTTGTGGGAAAGAATAGCCGCCAGCAACATGCGATTTTACGGGCACAACAATAAGACGATTTAGTGGGTGGATTGCGACCGAGGGCGCACATTCGGTTAGGTTAGGCAAACGCCAACGATAAGATAGCGTTTCGGCGAGTGAGTGTTTTCGGCGATATTTTGCATTGTATGGGAGGTACATGGACCAGAGCGTTCGTAACGATCACAACGGCTGACCTCTTCCCTTCGGTCGCTCCACTGGCGTGAACTTATCTGTGGACCCGGACCCGGCCATTTGCGGCACCGGTAGACCAACACATCACGCAGAAAAGAGTGCCCCACGATCGTCCTCCACGCCATTGTGTACGTGTGTCAATGCGTCAAAGTTGAGGCTGTCAATTTGCGTGGCCGTGCCAAACTGGAGAAGCGATGCACATAACAACAACATCATGCGGACCAGTCCCTGCCCGACTTCACGCTGGCCGGTGGCGGTGGCGGTGGCTTACGTAGATTATAGGAGAAAGTTTCAAATATCGGCAAGCATATGCGCACGGCCGTACAACAACTACTCGCGACGCTGTAAAACGCGAGAGGTCGCCCTGGTCCGCCGCCACCGTACAGATAATGAGTGGCGTACCACACACTTGACTGCCAGCTGGGCGATATTCGTGGCACATCATCCAACCGCGACTCCGATAGCCACCGTCGTTTGGCTGGTGGTGCTGGTGTGTTGCTGCACAACTATTTGTTTGCGTTTCGTCACAACCTCCAGCGAGACGAGACGTCCAGTCCTCCAGAAAGGCGGGAGGGGAAGATGGATGTTTTTAATGAGCTCCTGTAGCAGCAACGCATAAGACAATGGGCCAGAGGAATGCTCAGTAAAAACCATGCCCGCATCATCAAGCAACACACACACACGCACACGGGTGGGGGACGAGGCACAGGGCATGGAGGCGTACGGCGGGAAGAAGAATTGCGTGCGGAAGCAGATGAACCACTTTGCATATTTCGACGATGCACGATTTTCCAAACAAGAGAAATCGCCGCCGATCACAAATTCCACCATCCAAAATCGTTCAGGTTTCAACACCGTCGGGATCCCCCCGGCGTGTGGTACACACACACAACGTTTATTTAACAGACGTGCGGTTTTATATTTACGACCATAAAACGTCACGTACGACCGCGACTTTAAGATAGTTGGAGGTCGCTTTATTTTCCATTACGTGCACCAACGCATGCTGCACCTGCACAGAAAATTGATGAGCAACATATTTCGTTTCATCATAACAAGGTTCGATGACATGGGACATCATCTTAACCTTTTTATTCCTCAAAAGAATTTTAAGGACACGCTACAAAAATACAAATAAATTGCAAAAGGAGTTCTACTATCTCTTTAACGAGGTAACCCAAGACGTAAGCTAGTAGTAGCTCCTCGCACTCCTTCGGTGGAAGCTCTTCATAAATCTAATACTCAGACCAATCTCGCTTCGTGTCCTATCAATTTTGTCTCAAGAAGTCAGAATCTATGAAAATCGCCTCCCAAGGATACGGCACAGACAGAGTTGATATCTCGAGACGGCAATCGGAATGATAAGGCGTAGAATTTTGACCTTTACTGAGAGACAGAGCCATTACAAACAGGACAGATACAGAGATCCTGACACGTGTGTGTTCCAAGACATTTGGTTAATTTCCCAGGTTTCTATTTGATCACACTTTCTTAGAGGCGACGACCCTGCAAACACACGACGAAGACCACAGAAGCATATCTAGAATGTCGCACCGGCCATCCTGGGTCGTCTAATGGTAATGTTGCACCAGTCAACTGCTGGTGACTTCGATGGTCATATATTGAAGGGTATCGACTGATAGGGAAATCCCTGCTTCTCCGATGGTCATCGGCAGGATTTCTTGTGCAAAAAGTATCACTATCCATCCGTCGGGACTTTTTTCCATCTCGTCCACCGGAATGGAAATGACAACTTGGAGCGAACATTCTAGACACGCTGCAATCGCCACAACTTGTGTGCCCGAGTCGGGGGAAAAAGCCAAAGAACAAAACACGTATCCAGTTTCGCGTCAGGCATTTCCCTAAAGGCAACCATACCCCATCAACCCCAGGATATGCCGGGGGACGAAAAGACTTTATCGGCATCGAGACGACGCTAAAACACACAGATTATGCGGAACGGTTCGACCGGCCCTCGCTACCCGGCTAGTACGCTTTGCGATGTTGCACGTCATTTTATGTCTGGCAGGTTCGATTTCTTTCCCGTTGCCTTGTTGCCAACACTTAACTCTCGACCCTTTGGGTGAAGCCCATCAAAGCTCGGTCCGACCCGTTCTATTATCGGACCTTCTGCAATCTATATTGCCAACGCTCAAGGTGCTCTTTACTGTCTGGAGAACATTTTCGATTAGAAAATCCCCACGAACGGGTGTCCACCGTTGGGTGTACCTTCGAGAGTCAGCCAACCGACCCAACCGGCTGGCAAATTTGCCGACACTGCGACAAATCATTTTGGATCTCTAGTGGCGCAAAAACCGGGCAAAAGCTTTGTGTCGGTTGTGTGTGATCGTCAAAAAACACGGGAAATAAAGGCGTCTGAGAATGAAACTTTTCTGCTTTATTAAACTCCCGGCCGTTTCAGATGGAGTGGCCAAGGTTCCTGTGTAATGTTTTTGGTTTTTTATGAATGCGCAGCAACCGTGTGTCTCGGAAGTTCGGATTCATTTATGAGTGTAATGTGTACTGCCGGTAGGTGGCAGTTGTGTGGCTGGGTGGGAATAACGAACCAATCCCCTGCCGTGTTTCCCCAATCTGATTATTGCGGTGCTCAAGAAGGAAAGCGTGGCCTCTAACATTTCACACACCAAGGCGCACACCGGTACCGGCCACCCAAGGCCGAACGCGATGCAACATAAAAGACATCCCCGACTTCTAACACATTTGGCATCATAAAAAGCAAACACTGCGACTGAGAACTTCCGACCTTATATTCAAACCATCACACACACACACGTGCGCGTAGAATATTGCGTCGTAGTGGTACGAAGCATCCGAGAACATCGCTTTGCCCTTCGACTCTAACCACGATGAAATGATGACAACGCCAGCCACGACTGCATCCGGAGCCTTTCCCTGCGTGTGCTGAGCGTTGGCTCCCAGCTCGGATACAATATTCTTTGGCCCGCACCGTCCCAATGGTTGCCCTTTGGTGTTACACTCTCAGCAATAAGAGCTGGATAGCGAACCGGCCAGAGCGCAATGCCACTCTAGGCCGGCAAAGCGAAGGGCAATGAACGTTGCAATTTGCGTCAGCCAGCGGTTTTTTTTTTTTTTATTATTATTATTATGTTTGTTTGCTACTATTGATATTGCTATGTTTTTTTTCCCTACTGCCCTTTTATGTTTCTGCTGCACTTCCACCAGCAAATTCTACCCTCCCCCGTTTTCAAGAGCCTTGGCGCTAGACGAGGGATTTTCGTGGCCCCGCACACATGAGGGTGATGGAACACGAAGGAAAAGCATTTACCGTACACAACCAGCAGACGGACGTCCACAAAAGACAGTTATTGTGTCTGTTTGTTGTACGAAGCAGGTTTATATGGCGTGGTTGTTTTTGTGGGCCTTCTGTTTCACTGCCGCGCTGCTTTTCCGTTATCTTTTTCCGGAGGGCGCCGTCACACTGGGTAGCGGGGGGGGGGGGGGGGGGGGGGGGGGGGGGGGGGGGGCTTTCGTTCAACCCCTTATCGAAGAGACCACTAGAACCGGATGAACGGTTAGTGCAATCCAGAGCTGGCGGCCCCGTCTGCCTATTCTCTAACGCCTTCGGAAGCACTCTAACAATCTTCCAGAGTAATTAAACAATCGCCCGCACGACTTGCTGCGGGTATTTATTCTTAACAAACTGCACCCTGCGTTCTCGTGCTCGTGCATGTTTTAGTAACATCCTCACCAGTTCTTTACCGTGCAGTGAATGAATAAAAAAAAAAGGCGGCACAGCAATTTCATTCGTCGATAGGTAATGACTTCCACGCCTTTATGCGTATGGAATGAGGGAAACTCATTCCCAGTGATGATGACCTCCAGCCCACGGTAGGGAAAACGCAAAGGGGGATACCCCGCGAACGCCGGTCGCCCGTTGTCTAATTTTAGAAAGCATCCGCACCAAAAATCGACCTTTCCACCAAGTCAAGTCTTTAATAACCCTAGCCACAAAATGGCTTCAGTCCAACGGCTCAACGTCCCAAAGTAGGTATTTGCCTAGACTGCTGTCATGAGAGAATGCGTGCCTGTTCTGTTGGCGAATTCTAAGCCGCCTTTTTACCAACAGACCAAGATAAAACTCTATTTGAAACCGAACGTATAACACTTTGCCGAAAAAACTAAAAGAATTCTACCCGAAAAAATGCTTCCTTTGCTGCTTTCCTGCGGCACCAACCGTCGTCTGTGGGCAATAAAATAACAGCACGACGAAAGCAGTACACGCGATGATGTGTGTTGATGTGGGGCGACGGAGGACACACACACACACAGCCCTGGGCTATTCCACCGCGCGCTGTTTGTATTTTACCGGGCTGACCGTCAGTCAAACACGCCCGGCGTTAATTCGTCCTACACGCGCGCGCGTGCACACCCGGCCACCGAAAACCTTCCGTAAAAGGCGCTCATAAACGCCAAGTGTCCTCCAGGCGGTACGAGGACAACATCTTGCCCTCACCGTCTCGAACGGTCGATTTCTAAGCCACAAGCAGCAACGACCACACAGAGCATACTGCATGCTGACTCCTCACACCGCGTACGAACGAACGTTTAATGGCCAACCATTCGGTTCGTGCCGCACTGATTTACGGCCCCGAAAAAACTAGACGCTTCTCGTCAGCTAGAAAAGCATTGGCGAAAATAATTGTCGCAAATACTGCCACAAAACATTCGCCAGTGGTTTTTTGTTTTACGTTTTCTTTGTCCGAAACAATTCTTGAAAGATGCAAGCCTTCCGAATTATTTTCTCTCCAGCCAACCTACGGCGCTATGTGTCAGCGAAGTAATCCAACATCAGCTTCAAGAGAAAGTCACAGTAAACAAATAAAAGTCTTGCTCGGGTAGAAGTAGAGGTAGGCAGGTTTGTTCACTTCGGGAGTTAAAGTTGAGGTACTTGAGAATAATATTTTACCCAAACACACATTAACCCACACAAAAAAAATGGAAGAAAAGTTAGGCAAACGTTTGCAGGTTCTTGTAAGAACGCGAAAAAATAATTACACACCGGCAACTACCCTAGGCGGAGACGTAATGGTAGTACAGTTATGGTAAATGTACTTAAACGTCGAGGAAACGATGCTTGTACGACAGCTAATTACCAGTTCATGTAACGATTCTTTCACAGTTCTTGAAACGATGCTTCTATGCTCCAAAACTGCCCATAAGCAGGGCAAAAAATTAATTACATTACCTAACTGTTATAAAACTGTTATACACCCAACTTTCTACCTAAGCAGCTTTCGGTACAGTTTTGGTGAGCTAAATATCCCATGTAATGAGGCTCGTACAACAACAAATTATCGTTTAATGTGTAAGGCGTTCACGGCAGAGGTGTAGTTACATTTGGCAACAGAAACATAAATGATGTTGCCGGACAAAAATAACTGTTATACCCGCCAGGCACAACTTTGTTCTAAAAATTAACGATTTAAAAAAATGGATGGAAAAATGGATACGTTTTCCACCGACAGTGTGAGACGTAAACTAGCATCCCTGTGAATCCCTTTCACTTACCTCGTATTGGGCGGACAGGGAGTAGAGCACCTCATGCTGTACCAGCTGGTAGTCACCGTCGGCTCCGCTGCTGGAGCGCTTGCTGGAGGTCTGCGTGTTGGCATGACCTCCTCCGGTTGCAACCTTTGAATGTGCCGTCTTGGAGCCGTTGGACGGGGCACCCATAGCCCCGGAAGTTGCAACCGTACCGCCGCCGCCGCCGCCTCCCCCGCTGCCGCTCGGTACTGCGCCGCCGCTGGTTGCACACTCGCCGCAACCACAAACGCCCTCTGCTGCGAGGGAAGAAAACACACACAGAACAGAACAGAAAAATTACATCACCTCATTAGAATTTATAACACATTCGGGATCATGATAGCTGCGTCGGCCGGGCCTTGGTTGGTGGGTTTTAATTTTGTTTCTTTATTTCCCCGAGTTCCGTTTTTACTGCTGATTCTGATGCAAGTAAACCGCACGTAGCGGCAAAAACACACCACGCTGACTATCATTCCATTTATTCGTTTCACCCTGTAGCCAGATAAGAAATGTCATTAAAACCCGTTTGACTTGAAACACAGTTTTAAACTATGCTATCATGCAATCCTTTCCTTTTTTGTTGATATTTTCCACGCCGAAACCGGGTGTTGTTTTTCAAAGACCTAGTTTTATAGGACATGATCAGTGTCCTACCCCTGGCTGGGAGTGATACAGTAAAGCACATAAACAAATGACATTCAAAATGTACGAAACTAGCTTGTTAGCGGTTAGATAAGATGTGTGACAACTTAAAGAACCAATAAAATAACCAAATAATAAAGGATACGCATACGTTCTTTGAAAACACTCCTCAAAACGATAATCATGACAAGCATCTAATGTGCTGTGCATGGTGGGACCATACATAAATTATTCATTACGAGTTGTACGTCGATACGTTCCGAGTAACGCGTACTTAATATATAAAATAACCTAATTTTCAAACAAAAATGGTTTTAGAAAACTTCCTACACAATTGACCTTTTATCGCCTATACCACAGCAATGTTCAATCCTTACATACATTATATTGATTCTTATCAGCTTCAGTGCTCAAATGTGTTGAAAATAAATTTTCTCCCACCGGTAAATGAAGTTTACTCCTATCTTTCTCTTCCCTAGCCACCATTCAAATGTGCGTTTGCATGTTGAAAAAAACGGAAGTCAACCCATAAACCTACACCAACACCGACATAAACGCATCCAGCACATCGTTGAGTCCTTGGGTACCGGGGCCCATCCATGTCACAGTCTCGGGAAACGGCGCGCGGTTTCGCCGTGGAAACCGAACCCGTAAGTCAAGCAAATGGAAACAAAGTGAGAAGGGAAAAAATAGTTTATTTATAAAATCGAACCGCTAGTGACGCAAATCGGCCCCCCACCCTCACACACACACACACACACGCGTGCAATCTTGTCTGTTGTTGACGACCGAAAGGAAGCGCTTGTGTGACGCCAAGAGTCAAACCGGTGGGCACGAGAAAATTCACTCGCCCGGCTGACATGTTGATGTTTGTCTTTTAATGCCGCAGAAAGACATTGCTTATTCCCTTCGTGCGTGCGTTCTTGAGTAAAGCGTTACGATGCCATTCGGATGCATTCGCTGCTCTCAATTGATTGAGTTTAATCTTGCGCCGTTCGTTTTCCACCACCTGCAGCATAACTCCGACGGAAGCGTCTGACTCTTTGGACTTAGTCCATGTAAACAAACTGGTGGTAATCGGGGATTTTTGTTTGTGGGGGTTGAAATTGGAAGTCCATGACACTTTTGAGTCCATAATCCATCAGAAATCCGTACCGTTTCTGACGTCAACAGAGACGAAATTACCGAATTCCCCAGTGTCTTTGAGGGTTTTAAAAATCAAAAGACGATTGGAAAAAAAACCCAGACAGATTCAGCCAAGTGCCTGGGAAATACAATCCATCATCCAGAACTGTTGAGCATTGGGGCTGACGATTACTGTTTCCCTATCAGATCAATTCATCTAGCGACATTTAACGGTGTAATAAAACTTCCCGTTGTATACACAATTTAGAAATACCGAAAATGTTTCGTCTTTCGAAGACTTTTTATTTATTAAAGTACACAATAAATCACAAAATCTTACATCGAGTTCAACAAATCATTTCCCGGGGTACGTAAACCGCAACCGAAATTCAAACAGTATGAAAGACAGATTCATACACGTGTACAATGCAAAGCTTACATTTTCACCTTTCTTCACGTAACTGCATTAATCTGATGAGAAAGTAGCCGTGTACGCCTTCCGATCGAGTACTTTGCGATTTTAATGGTGGCGGAATGCGGTAACAAATTGTGCTGCCTGTTACTGCTTCATCTCGGGCTTGAACTCGCGCGCTTTCTATCGGACACAGTGACAGGAAAGCTACCGTGAGGGAGAGCAAACGGTAACTCCGGCCGAAGCTTATTTTCTTTTCGTAGGCAAGAAATAATAACAACACTGTCTCTTTGCACATCTGGCTCCATTTTTTGCGCCGTAGCAGAGCGTGCAAAACTGAAAATCCGCTTCCAAGGTGGCGCACGGCACACAGCGCATTACGCCGGTGTGTCAATCAAACACGACCGTGTTGTGGGGAGTAACAAAGATCGTGCGAATGGTTCGATACGGTGGATAATATCGGTAGCGAAATTATACGTTTGCTAAAACTTGCACGCAGCATTATTATAGCAGCAGTATAAAATCGTCACCTGCACAAAATATGCTCCACACCACATCCGGTTCTCAACAGGCGACTGCGGCAAGATGACAACAGGGAACACAAGAGAATGTGAGTGGTAATTAAAAGAAAATTTCAACTCGCGCTCATCCGGTCAGAAGGAAAGAGATTTTTTCGTTTGGTTGGGTTTCACCTTGCGATTCGGACCTTACGTTCAATCCGTGCACCGTATAACACCTTAATGTAGAAGAGTCTATACAGATGTAACAGCGCAAAAAAAGCATGATATTCACCCATACAAATAATTCTGACCGGAAAGCTGAACCGGTTTGCTTCCAGTACATCGTCCAATAAAAAGGGCCGAACTCTTCCTGTCCTCTGGGAGGCGAGGAGTCAGCAATAAAAATTGCCTCAGAGAAATCCCCCCTTTCGTGGGACGACCTTTCTCCAGCCGACTTCATATCTCATTGCAAAAGCAGCTCACCAAAGAAGAGGTAGATCGGTTTTTTAGCAACTGACCGCAGAAAGTGGGCCACTGCAGAAAGGCCAACCTACACAAATTGGAAGAAAACTTCTCGTGCGTACAAGAGGAGAACCAACAAATCAAGAAAACAGCGACGCACTCACAGCACACGTTCAATTCATTTTATTTTCTTAATGCCCTTTCGCTGATACGTTTATCTATCTGCCGCTCGGGCTGGGTTGATCAATTCGTGCCATTGACATATAAAAAATATACCAAGCTCTTTTTCTTGCCTTCAAAACAGCGTCCAGCACCAGAAAGATGTGTAGATCCCCACCAGCAGCCTATACACCAACTAGCATATGTCACTTTCGAAATCACCGGCTGTGTCAACGCCGGTTGTCATTTGCTTATTGCAAGCAAGAAAAAAAAATTATGTGAATGAAGCTATGAATGAATTATGTGCTTATGAAGCATGAATCTTATCGCCTCCAATCCCAGCCTTCAGGGTAGAAGCTCCCTGTCGACTGTCGATGATGTTGACGAAGAGTCCCCCAGACGCCAGTCGGATTCGCTTTCGCGTACCACCCATCATCTTCACCGCCATTTCACCATCGGCCGCGGTTACTCGCGCACCCAAGCCGTACCATCGCTTGCGCTTCGTTTTCTAATGACCTCTGGCAATTGCGGCGCAATTTCGACGTTCGGCCATGCGAGCAAAACTATATCGCATCGCATCATAAACCACAAATATACAAATGCCACCTTGCGTATACATATATGTAGCCACAAAGTTGCGTGCCACATAATGCTCCGGGCGGGTGGGGCAACAGCAAATAGTCAAATAATCATAACCGTTACACAGCAAATGGAGGGATGTGACAGCAGCAGCAGCGGCAAAAAAAAGAAAAGGTGATAATAAATCGAATCACTACAGCTGCGCAAAAAAAACGCGCGGTTGTACATATTCGACGTATCAGCAAAACATAGCTCCCCCTGTCCGGAGGAAGGCCTAAAAAAACATCAACATCGAGGAGAACAAGATTCAATCCGAAAGGCTTCCGTCACAATGTCTGTTTGTTGCAAAAGTAGAGCAATCGAAATAAAGACATACATCAGCATTTTTTTACATTATACTGAGCCAATGGTTTTTTTTTACGAGACGAAGAATTCCTCAGAAATCAAAGTCTCTTAAAGCTATATCAATAACAACAACGACCTCTGTTTTTGGAAAAGTAAGGAAGAAAAAGAGTATTATCTAACCAAATTTTATTACTTTACTGTAACACATTTCCATTTCATGTTTGGTCTTTATGTTGAGTAATGCAATAACACTGAGTTAAATTGTTTTGAAGCTGTTGAAAGACATTCTCTTGCGGTCCTAATGTTCATAAACTTCAGTTCATATTTAGCCCGATTCATCCTATCATTCAATGATATGGATTGATGAACGGATCAAAGAACTTCACGAGAGAGCTCAACTCAACTACAATTCCTGATTATACCATAGCATAAAAAAGAAAACAAGTACCACAGAAAAGCATTGCTAAGTAAATGATTATTCTTAACTTCCTCTTGGTAGACTATAAGATTAGCACCACAATAGGCTCCCCCCTAAGCCTAGACACTCTAGAGATTTTTCTGCACCAACGTCATAACACTATTGTTGAGCATAACACAACTTATAAATAGATAATTTTGCATTATCAAAGCACGAAGATCCATCTCAATTAATGTCTTATCATGACAACCCCACCACCACACGGAAGCTATTTTTGCATCATGGCTCATCAAAGTGTAAGGGCACAAAGAACGTACACTCAAACAACAACAAAAAAACGCACGTGTGCTTATCGTTGGCAAGGGAAAACTTGATACAAAAACCTCCAGCAAAAAAAAGTCCATCTTCCAGGGAAATCGTGCTCCGTCCATACTGAAGATCAAACCTAACAAAAGCAAACAATGTGGGTCGTTTGTGCACAAAAATAGCGCATTGTTACGAAAAACCTCCATTAACTACCATCGACGAGACCAACCCGAAAGAAAGCGGCTTCTATATCGATCATAGAAATATTGATAAACGATAAGTGAGCGGTTCGGGAAGATGGTTGTGGAGGGTCGATGGTCGATTTCTTTCCTCCCAGAAGTTCTCCTTCCAATGTTCCTTTCATTGACAGGATACGCACCTACATATCCGTGGAGTTTCCTCATATGCCAAGGTCACCCACAAGGAAACTCACCAACGTTACAGGGGATAGGCAAACATTTATTCTACCAGCAGACAACGACGGATCGCTAGCAACTGCTGCTGTTCGAGACAGTCTGTGTGGCGCAATAGTACATCTCCCATTTTCCCTTCCTAACCCTCCTCTCCTCTAGGCATTGTTTGTACGGTGTTTTCCACCCATAGCAAGCACCTGCCGCAAGTGTGAGTTGGAGGGATTTACACGACGCCTCTCAAACATGATTAAGACCTGACGCAGAACGGTTCCGACAAACCGACGCACAACAACAACCGTTTGCAAACTTTTTCGTAAAAATGTCAGTACACTTCCAAAAACAGTTTCGCTCCCCGTGGAATGGACACGCGCTAGCAAACTGCGCGTTGGATCATCGTTATTTGATTTGCACGACAAGAAAGGAACGGATTGATGAGGCCAACGGGAGAATGACTTGAATGAAAAAGTGCTGTAAATAGAAAAGAAAAGCTCCTGAAGATATCCACAAAGGACAAACACGCTTACGGTCCTTGAACAGACTCTCCCCTGCTGGTAGAATTATGCTTCGATAGCGTAAAAACCTGTGCCCTGTCTGACATTTTTTGGAATCATTTTCTTGTTCGCCCCTCCATGCTTCCCGCTTTTTTATCCACCTCTTTTCCTGTGTTTCGATGGTAATATTTCATCCCAAGTTTACATTACTCCGCACCGACGATGACGTCCGCCAATATAAATACAACGGCGTGGGTGAAAATTTGCCAATTCGGGCGTTGCGTGTAACGAACCGATTTCGTTAGACTACGCGCGATCTCCCGCCCTCCACGGGCAAGTTCCTTCCAGTGTATACCTCAACTTCGGAATGCCTCACACTCACATCTTCTAAAGGCGCCACCAACAGAGCTCAACCAACAACCGACATGCCCGGCTCTTGAATCATTCTTCTTGGATTCCTTCTAACCATAAGCCCATTCCATAGCCCTCCCGACAGTGCCACACATTATTCTTGGGAAATCATCCGCCCGGAAGGGAGAACGCTTCCACTTAGAAATGGCTATATAATGACACTTTACCCCGCGAGCACACCTTTGCTATTTGCTTTTACGCAAGAAAAAAAAAATAAACAGAAACCCATCCGGGCCATTCTCGCTCGAAACTCAAAACGCATGAACAAAACTCACAACCCCGTGTTGTTTGCTACTGCTGCTGCTGGTGCCGATATAATGAACTGAGCTAAAAATAATAAAACCCAGCAGAAAAAAGCACACAAAACAAGCAAGAATAAGATCAAAATGAAGGCATAACACAACCGGAAAAGCTTCATTTCTTGACGAGAAAAACACCTTTGCTATTTCCTGCGTATTAAGAATTGAAGTTTTTCACATGTACGCACACCAACAAAAAGACACTTCAACAAAGTGAGAGGTAGAGGCAAAACTGGTACGAAGCAATTACGTATCGGGCATTTGTGTTATTAAATTATTAGCGCTAGAAGTGAGCGGAACAAGCGGAGAATTTTAATAAGAGTATGATAAACAATTTCTATCACTATACTAATTGGTGTGCAATATAAAGAAACAACCAGATTCCAGTGAAAATAGCCTTGATCTTACTCTCAACTCAGCTTGTTCTCATTTAAACCGGTGTTATAAGCCGAATTAACGGATAATCCGATAATACTTCACCATTACTAAATATTAATGAGTTCTGAGATTAAGAACCTCAGTTTTTGGAAAAGATTTTGCAAAACAACAGGACTACGACAGTGTAGGAGGTAGAACGTCATGATGAGGTGTTGATTGAAGTATGAAAATAATGATACTTTATCTTGAACTGTCCCGCGATGTTTGAATGTTTACTCCGATGTGTCGCCCCTCGTCAAACCGTCGACGACACGATTGATCAGACGGCGACGACATTTGGATTGGTTATTTACTGCAAAGTTTACCGATAATTAATCCGCGTGATATAGACCACCTTCCCCCGGCGGCCACTGCGGGCCGATCCATCCCACACCACCTCTTTGCACTCTTGGGACTGGTTTTCCTTCAAATTAAATCTCGTTTTACAAGCGACCACGACCACCCTTTCCAATAGGATGCAGTAGCGGTGGGCTCGTACGTCGAACAGGCGCCTCCAGTTAGCATTACTGCACCGAAGGTTACGGACCGATGGGAAAAAGTATTGACATTTGTTAACGATTTTGTGTGTCAAACGCCATCTGTCAATGTCAAACTGCGATCGATAAGGGACTAGCCACCCTTGTTATGTCAAAATCAGAAATTCGGAAATGGAATATTTTATATTATTTTAGACGCGTAAGAAATGAGATCTGAACTTTATAAGCGCGACGTGAAAGCCCAAATTCAACGCTACTCATGATCATCGATACATTACATTATACCGACACTAGCACACAAATGATACAATATTGTGCACATCAAATACAAATGCGAAAGCGCCGGCCTAACAGAAATTCAATTCCAACCATAACGTGCTAACTACCGTGAGTGTATCATCAAATAGCGGCATTACTTTATACACATTACTGCACATCCGAGGAAGCAAATGTACCGGGAATATGGGGTGTGATGGTGTTGTTGTTGATGCCTGTGTGAATTATGGAAAATTTGAAATCTGATACATTTTCATTTTGCTACACCGCGCTTCGCCATGCACACAACATCCAATTTCGGCACTGGAGCCGCTTTTATGCTCCACCGAGAAGGCGATAGTAGCGGTGATGGAATTAAACTATTCCCAAATGCGGCGAGCATTTATTAGCACCTTTCGCTTTACCGTAGGCGGCGGAATGGAAGCCGCTGGTTTTCAGATAATTCAACCATAGCCGTCTGTGTGTAAGGTATCCGCTTGCCTATATCTGCCAGATACTGCAGCCACTTTTCACTCGAATCGGCACCTAACGCATCTCGGGCGTGAGTTACAATTAATCGGCGAAGGAACCAATCTGCACACCTACTCGCTCACGTGTTGGGCACGTCCGTTTCTACCTCCAGATGGGGGTTCAATTTATGGGAGCAAAAAAAAAGATCATTGGTACAGTTACAGCGCAACTTTCCAGCATAACAAAAAAAAAAACCAGTCCGATTTACTTATCGCTGTAATGTATTTATTACAGCGGTCGAACAAACAATCACGTTCGAGCGAACAAACACACACCATTTTCTTTTGCCCAATACAACAGCAAACGTTCCTGAACACAAACACACAAGAACCGCAAGCGCAGGCGGTTGGGAAAAAAAGCTTTCTCCGTTTGCCGAAGAACGTTGCGCTGGGCGCTTTCCAGAAAAGCGTGGGGTGAAAATGCTGCCAGGGGTGTGAAATATATTGTGGTGTCATGTCTAACCAACGGTGCGCACACGGTCTGGTATTGAAATTATTTTACAAACATCTTCGTTTAAGGCACCAGAAGGAAAGAGCGTCATTTGACACGCATTATCCGCTTCCCCGCTTTGTGCTGCGCTAAATCTCCGTCTGCTCGAACGAGACACCGAGCAACGGTTTTAACCGGTAATCAACCAACCAACAATTGACAACGATCGTGGTGGCCCAACCGTTCCCGAACGCTAGCTCAACGTGCGCCTTTATACGGACCTTCGGTAGAAAACCAGCCCAGACACCCAGATACCTTGAAGGCGGCATCACTATGTACATTAATTCTTTGCTTTCTTTTTTTTCCTTTAAGTGACACAATTATGTCTACAGAGGATGTCACGATTATCCATAGCAAATGTGATCTACAGCGTCATTGTGGAGTTCCAGCACCACCGGTGTTCGAAGATCTGCACCAATTAAGGCCATCAAATAGACTTCCACAAGTTGAATCATTCAATAACCCAAAATCTGTAACAATCTGAATGCCACTTGCGAATTTCTGAGATCCAAACAAAAAAGACATCATACGCCTTCAATCAATCAGTGTTTACTGATGGCAAGTCTCTTAACAAGTTGATTTTCCGACATGTCATACGCATGTGGCATCAACCAACACCAGTTAGAAAGACAACTGATGAACAAGCTTAGACGAAGATAGAAAAATATTGGACATGAAATTGTTATCCTTTGCCTTGTTTTTTGAATCCAGTTTTATGTGTTTAACTCCAATAACAACTACCATCAAAGATAAACGACACTTGTGTGGCGCTACATGTGCTCAGAGACACGAGCATAACATTTACAAACTGGTGTGGCACGTTGCAGTCGCCAGTCTGCAGAGGACACACTGCTTGTTGACAGCTAATGAGCCAATAAGCGCCACTGAAACAAAAACACAAAATCAATCCAACCTACCAAACCAGTACGGCGCGCCTCCCCACGACCATTCGTTGAAGGCAACCCGTTGACGTTGCCCTTCGGCGCCAGCCTAAAGTACGGGCTGACCGCTGCTGTCGGTTAGTGTCAAACGTGACAAATGGACTATCGCTAGGCAAATGCATTGCAAACTCACATCGCTAATTGCACCTGATTCAAGAGCCGATCATGATAATTTTTAGCTGCGCGCTCCTGCCAGGTGAGGCAAATGTGAACTATAAAGCCGAATGCAGAGTCAAATAAATAACGGACCACTGAAAGCCCGCTGGTGCGCGCCTCAGGGTCGGAGGATTTATAATCGAAGCTCATCAGCAGTACAACGGCTTCGGTAGATGAAGTGTGTCTGCGGGGACGAACGATGCAGCAAGCAACAGCGCTAATGAAAGCAGTAATAATGCGTAGGCAAACCTGATTTTGTGTTTATTATTGAAATCAGCGCGATAGGCAACGGCGAAGCCAACGTGCCCAAAGGACAGTGCGGGGGTTGGCTATCTCATGGCAACAGAAACTTGTTCTAAGAGTTGCTCCCCCTTTATGTCTACTTCAACCAATATGGAAGTATGAATGTGGTGCGGGTTCTAGATAGAAGATCTTAGTGAGCTCCAACTAGCACACGATTACTTGGATTGCTCGACTGCCGTCGTTCCGACAAACACGTAAAGTGATCGAGATCTGACCGGCATCCCAACATCTGTCGCATCGTTATGCTGCAGACCATTAAACCTAGGAGACTCGCATGTAATATTAGAACAGATTGGCAACGCACCGTCATGCGAAAGTCGCGATTATTCACTCGCCCAACCTCACCAAATGCAAATAACCGCCAAGTCATTCCGTACGGCTCGGAGTCTACGGCGACTGTACGAACATCTTGCGGAGACACCAAAAGATATGAGCAACGATGGCTACTCGCCGAAAATAAATCGAAACGTAGCATAAAAAAAAACAATGACACACGACCAAATTGACTCGCAGTCATAGAAATGCTGCAATGTCACAGTGCCGTCGGTATCTTTTCGGTTCGCGAAATCGCACCAAAGCACACAAAACACAAATAGGATCATCAAATCACCATAATCTTCATGAGCTCAGCAGAACGTACCTAACCTAACCTCATCGAATGAACTGTTCTGCTATGCGCCGTGTGACAGTGACAAATGAAGGATCACATTTTTCCATCCATCGTGATCCATTCTGTCCGGTGAGTCATCAACTGACAGCACTGTTGAATTGTAATGCTTTCCTGGTTGCACAAGGAAATTGGACAAGGAAATTATGGTTGCGTCCCACACAGGCCACAGGTGAGCAATATGCAATTTATAATTAGATTGGAAGAGCAGTAATAAAGCGCTCCCAACTCATATGCTTTTGTGCATTCACTTTAGCGGCGAATACTTTTACCGAACAATTCTCTGATGAATTTACATGACTATGATAGTCGACACGCTCACTTTAACTAAATATATATGCTTTTCGTTCTATTACAGAGTCTCTTAAGATAAGCGTTTATCATCCTCTTTTCACCACTTATCAGATCAGCAGTAAGTCACGGGTTCCAACCTCCTAGCCATTTTTTAAATACATTTCCAACAGCCATCTTCACACCTTACCTGCAGATAAAAACAGACAGAAAAGAAAATTCATTAATTATTTATACTTGGTACATGCATTAGTATTAAAAAAAACACACAGAAAGAAAGATTAATGAGAAATAAAGTACATGACGAGCGCAAAGGAAAGAAAGAAAACAAAAAGGCATAACTTCACACAAAAATTGAAATCACTGATTGTCAAAATAGAAAATCGGACATCACACCAAAAACGAGCAGACCAACAAACGCGCAAGGGAAGATCGCCCAGGTTTGTTGGCACCATCCGGGGAAAACTCTGTCCGGCGCACCAACTGGCGCACAATATTGAATTATTCATAGGAAATTGAACAAAATATTGTTTTGCCGAGATTCGCTTCGTTCTCATCGTTGTGTGCTTCATTTATTTCCCTTGTTCCCTTACGGATTGTCCTGGAGGCCTCGGCTCGTCTTCGTTGGTGCGGCTCACAGGACATCTTCCAATGTTGATGAGAGCCACTGGCGCACAGAAATAGACTTCTTGCCGGGGGGCAAATTACATTTATATTACCTCCGTTGCAACCTGCCCCAAACCGGCACACCTGTGTTGTCGCGTCCATGGTTACCAATACCTTTCTGCCATGGAATGTTAACCGAAAGGCCTTCGCAAAACGTTAGGTTCATACGGACCAGTCTGACCCTGACTGGCTGAGGGGTGCGCGCATTCGACGAATATGCCAGCGTTAGTAACAGACTCTAATTTCCTGTCACTTCCGGTCGGGCTACAGCTTCCTGCTTCGAGCCCTCACACACACACACACACACACACACACATCATGCAACTGTTGTCCGTGTGCATTGCGCAACAAGTGCACACGCAACCTTGCACTTTACACTTTTCGCAGGATGTCATCGTCAGAAGGCCTTCGACAAACGACGTCTCTCCATCTCCGACGTCTCCTTTGGGAATTTAAATGGAAACACGTTCTGGATGTACCGAGTACGATGTCAATCAAAGGTTTACAGCACACCAACCGCCACGTAACCAGGCAATATCAAGGACAAATGTAGGGAAACCCCTACAACATCACACCGTTGTTATACAATCGTTGTTTGCCTGCCCTGACAGTATTGGTTTATGATTTCATTTAATGTTTGCGCAATGCAAGGACACCAAACGCACATAACTTGCCAGCACATTTCCACGAATTCTAGAGGATTATTGCTTGGTTGAGATTGGGATGTCATATAATTAAACTGTTGCATGTGTTAATTAGTGAAGGGCAACTTCCTGGTACTTCATAATGAAATCTATAAAATAACTTGTTTGGTCCAAAATCCAGGGTTTTCACCAGAATTTAAATCCGTTTTTAAATTAGAAGATACAATTTCACGTATCACGATGTAAAATTAACATTAAAATGTATTCTAAACTCGCTTCTGAACTCTTGTTCACGACATTTCCTTGGAATCTTTATCAAAACAGCATCTCAGTCGGTGCTACCATTGACCGTGTAATAAATTTATACTCTATAACCATAGTTCTTTCGGTTCTACGTCGGGTTCCGATTTGACGTCAGCAATTGAAGCAAGGGTTTGGGTCTAAAAATCAGACTTCACACACTGAAGCGCCCATAAATCTATCGACATGTTCGTTACCGAGAGCCTTCGCCAGTCCGGCACACTGAACGAAACAAAGAGATGACAAAACTGTTGCCTTGTTACTTGCCTTACATCCTTTTCGCGTGTGAACGGAGGGAAAGTGATTTATGTGTTGTGCTAGCAATGAACCTTTCTCCAACGAGCTGGATGATAAATTCATTCTAATCATTCAAGATCGCATTACAGCCGGTCTACACCCCCCCGTGGGCTTCTATCCTCACCGCCCTTCAGGACTTTTTTCTTACTTGGTAAACCCTTTTCTTCATGCCTAAAAAGCTTCCAAGCGTGAAAATCTAAATTCTTAAACAAAAGAAATACCATTTTAATACGAATTCCAGCAGAACAGTTTCATTCATCCGCAAAGCGTCCGAATTTGGCGTTAGTACCGCCAAAATCCGTCCCGATTCATTTTCCGGATAAATAATCATCGTCAACGAGATCCTTATCATCATCATTATTTGGATGTTTCGCACCCCCACCGAAGAAAGGTCAGCGTTGGGTGTTGGATAACATTGTTGATTGCTTTTCTTTGCTGATAATGAATTCCCGATAATACAAAGCACCCAAACTGACAATCTTTCCGGTTTTTTTTTTTTTGTTCGTGAGGATGAGAAAACCTCGAAAAAAAGGTACAGATAATGAAATGGCGCAGTACCCGGGAACAACAAACAAAATGGTACAAAATGAAACCGACTTTATATTTAGGATCCCCAAACCCCGCTTCACTCATCATTCGGTGTAACGATCAAATGTAACCCACGCAAAGGACTCCAACAAAAGGGTGAACAAATATAAGCCGAACGCTTTTTTTTTCTTCTTTTGTGAAAAATTATTATTTCTTCATGGGTTTTCCGATGGATAATTGAAAATCGTCTGTGTACGAACCGGATCGAGTGGGTACGTTGTGCGAGTGTTAGTTTTCATTACTGGTTTTCCACGGCTCTCAAGAAAATGTGCTCCATTATTGTTTGTTGCCTGCCGGTGCCGCAAACAACAGGATCGAAGCACAAATATGTGTGTTATGAACTGTTTCTCACAAAGAATTGTTGCTATCGTTTTACGATTTGGATTTGTTTCGCTCATTTCATCATTATCTCTTTCCCGCGCCCCAATAGTGCGCGTTTCTGTGTGGCTGTGCGCTTGTGTGCGTGGGTAGGTGTGATTTATTTCCACCGAAGAATATATTTTCCCCCGCTCGTTCCCACCAGGCCCGCCGACGCGCGAGCGGGCGCTTGCGTTTTCACCCACGGGGGGTTCCCATTTTCCCGGCTTTCGGGTTATTTATGTATTTATTCGAGTAACAAGCGCGTTGCGCTACAATCGTAAATCATACACTCATCGGGTGCTGAACCAAGGCATCAATACTGACACACTGCCTGGCAACACTGGCACCCCACTAACTGCGTGTAATCTGGCCCCCAACATCCCGGCAACCCTTCCCGGGCTGTAGCTCACCGATGTGAGGGCAAACACCATCGCATATGTTGTTATTTTTATAGGAATGCGAGCAACTCCCGGCTTCCCTCACCCCTTCCCGAACACATACGCACGAAGCAAACTCGCCATGGGTTTTTATCTCTCTATCGGTCATTGCTTTGGAAGTGAGATCCTCCAGCTTGCCACCCATCCCCATACGAACCAATCGTTGTTTTCCACCAGCTCCACACATTACAACTGCTGCATCATGTTTGTGTGTCTTCTTGTTTTTTGCAACATAAAAAACGGTATAGTTTCGCTGAAAAATAACTTGCCCGTCTTAGCAACACATTATTACAATAATGCCAGTAAAAAAAAGCGCTAGTGCCATCACTGCCTTTGCTTGCAAATAAAATAAACAAGGTCGTGCGCGTTTTCCACGTTACGGTTTTCCGCGCTACTCTGCTTTTTCGTCGTGTTCGTTTGTATGGTTGAAATAATTGTTAATCAATAACCCAATTTCTTAAGCAGTTTAATGGGGTATAAACACAATATCGAATTCAGCGGAATACTTGTGAACTGAGGAACATAATTATTTGCACATTCAAATCTCCCACTGCAGAAACATTGTAGGCCGGCCTGGCATTGCTTTTAGATTTTCGCATTCGTCTCCCGCCACGGTCGACACGGTCCCGCGCCAGTATAAATAGAAGAAGCATCGTCCTGACTATTGACATGCAGCACTGCACTCTTTTGGCTCTCGGATCACAACGCACGTACCCCGATCTGAGCTGGCGATTTGGTACAGAGTGCCGAAAAGCACCACAGAACGTTGACCGCGTCTCTAACATTCGATTAAATGCACCCTCGGTCCGAGATTTGGGACGAAAAAAACCCTTGTCCGTTGCGTGTTTCAACCATACCGAGGCTTGCCGCGTAACACCCCAACCAAATTGCATAAACAAGCGCAACTAATAATTGTTGACCATTTATATCGTCACGTTCACAACCACTGCTTTCTATTTTGTTGTCATTTTTAAAAGGGAATGTATCGGTTGTAGAAGCACACAACAGCAAAAATAAAACCCACATTCTCGAGCGAAGAAGGCAACCATTTTATCTTCAGGTAAACAACTCACTTTCACGCTTCTACTCTCACACTTATTTGATAAACATAACCTATCAATCAATAATAATTCCACACACACAACCCAGACACAGTACGATACATCGACCTTAGTGTGTTACGGGAACTCGCATTAAACACCTTTGGCTAACTCTCACCCAAACACACTACGTACATCGTACGGTTGTGGGCCCCAATATCTAGCCAGAGCTTATCGAAAACCGTTTCGATAGGGTTTAATTAAGTTAGATCTACACACTTTATCCTCTCCACAAAATCCCGCTCCGGGCACGTCACGTAACACGATTCCACTGTGGATGATTGTCAATTACCGGGCCCTGTAGTTTGCTACCCCGACAACAACCACGACAACAAAAAAGCCCCCCAACGCCACAAAAGGATTCGGAGGTTTCGATTTTACATAAAACAACCAACATTCATGATTGAAGCCACTGAACGGCATCAATTTGTACGCCTTCAATCCAATCCAACCCGGGGGGAGGATTGGCTCTTAAAAAGACCAAACCATCGGGAAATATGGAAGAACTGGTAAAAGGTTGAGGTTATGGCGAGGTTATAACCAACCACACGGTGGCGCGCTGCAGGAGAGTGTAAAGGCTAGATTTTTCGTACAAATCCGATATTCCAAATTGGATTTGCGAAATGCTATTATTTCACCTTCGTTTCGGGCCGTGCTAACGAAATGGTTGGCAGCATTTTGCCGTTTGCTAGTGCAAGTACTCAGTAAAATGCACAAAAATTGGAAATCCATTTGCCCCGAAACTGCAAAAGATCCCAGAGTAGCCAAGAAACACCACAACAGCAACAAAAAATAACAACACATTATGTGTGCACAATGTTACAAAAAGTGACACATTTTTCCAAACGACCGTGAAGCGCAACCCTCGCGTCTCTCCTACCGGGACCGACGGAGTGTGGCGCAGGAAATACTGGGATGAAACATCAGCCGACAAAAACACACACACGTGTGCCGGGACCCGCCGACGGGGTGTGCTGCAGGGCTCTCTTTTTGCTTCGCATGTCAATCATGCGTGACGGAAAAATTATTCCACGCTCTTGCACAATTATTTGTGCCAGTGGGAAAACTTCACACACACACACACATAAACCACCCCGGAGGGCAGTATGCGAAAAGGAAAACTGTGGTACACACACGCACCGGATTGAAACCTCCCATCGTATTGGCACGGCGTTCGACAAAAACAAACCGGCGGAGTGATTTCTCGTTAGTGACAATATCACAAGCAACGTTTTAGTCTTGCGTGGAAGTCAATAAACAGTAGGCAAATGTGAAGGACTACCGCTTGATGAACCGTTGGGGAACGCTCAACAAGCTGGCAACAACCAGAATGCACACGAGGCGGACGCATACTGTTGATCAAAGAGCTTGTCAGATTTGACCGGAAAATTGCAACCATCAAAATTCGTTCGTCACAATCATAAAGAAAACAAAAAAAACAGTTAAAAGCACTTTACCAAATATGTTCCATTATTCAACCCCTTTAGATTCCATTAAGCGCAATTCACGAATAGGTATGTAATGGATAAAGCCTTTGTCCAGATATCGGGGCTAATATCAATCAAAGTCTAGCCTATTCGAGTGTGCCCTGGATATTTGTTCCTTGAAATACCATAACAGAATAATCGTAATCGTTTGAACGAAGCACATTTTCATCGACAATTGAACCTAAAACAAAACAAAAAAAGGTTAACAATACGCTTTATGTGTGTAAAGCATTACCTATTTGCTTAATTTTTGTTCAAGATTTCATGTGCTCTATCTAAAAAGAGGATAATTTAAACATATTAAATGATTCCTAACTTCAATAGATTGGAAACATTAATTAGTAAATGAAATAACTCCTAATCTTTCCATACAAATTCTTTAAGGCCGCATAAGATTCAATTCTAACCAGCGTAGGAACATTTGTTAAAACCCCCTACTAATACTCATTTCCTAGCATTACCTCCATCATATTACAACTCATGAGTTTTATATGCAATACAGACAGCAGACGACTAAACTTCGTTCCAATTCCTACGAAACTGCTTCTCCTTTTCCTGAGAGGCAATTATGCAAGCTTTCCATAGCACACAAAGCAAGTGCTATGATTTAGGTATCTTATCAACCAAACAAGGCCAGCTGCAATCGTTTTCCTTAACAAGTTTGGCATCATCTTGTTTCGGGTTATGGTGCAAACCTTAGAAGAAACTAACAAAGAACCATTTTCCCACTTTCTGCTGGTATTGCGCCTTCCTATACCGTGTCCAACCGCATCCAAAATCATCCACCCGTGCGTAGAAAGGTTGTGGAAACCCCTTTTCCCCGTGGCGGGATGATAATGATTGCCACCAGTGCGGCGCTACTTTCCCCCACGGAACTCAGTTGACGTCATTCGACAGCAGGAAAATTCCCATTGTCTCACGATGTCTTCACCCCGAAGAACAAGGGAACGGAACGGATCCCTATCAGTGTTAGAAGCGAACCAACAGCAAAAAATCTTCATAATACGAATGGCGCAAGCCTCTTATCTCTTTTTCTTTTCCACAGAAAATCCCCCCCCCCCCCCCCCCCAGTAAACGTAAAAAGTCATTGCGGAAAAACTGGAAGACATCCGGGGAAATCCAAACGCTCCCAACTGCCGGTCTTTTTCACTGCGCGCTCACAGCAAAGCAAATAGATGCCGGTTTCAGGGGGTTTTCCCGCTTTGATTTAACGGTTTGACGTTAGTCACAAAGGAAATTCACTCAGTTCCGTGTTCACAGTGAGTGAGAAAGAGACAGGAGGTACACTTGAATTTGGCGCAAAACAGCTACACAAACAGAACCAGCCACAAAGACGCATTTCAGTTCCGAAATTCACCACATACTTCCGTTCTCGCTCGCACTTGCGCAATTTTTTCGGTCCAACATTTTTCCTGTGAGTATCCTTTTTTGTTCGCCGGTTGCTGAAAAATCAGGGAAAACCCACCCTGCATGAGTCACGAGTATGTTCGAGTGCAATTTGGCATTCACGGCCCTTTAGTTCCCCCTCCATCCTTCTACCTCCTTCACACCGTTACGCCATTTAGAAACGTTCCTTATTTCACATTCTCACGCAGTTGGAAGTAACAAAGCCTATCCTTTTAATTCCGTTGGTCCTAGTCTCCACAAAGGATCTCACGCGAGGCAAGCCTTTGTGTGTGAGTTTTTGTAGATTCGCGAAATAGCCCTGGTGCGAAACTGGACAATGTGAGGTTTAATATAAGGCGAGTTTTTCTTTCCATCGGTGGTCTTCATGGATGGGATACAGTTCTGCATCATCAGTTTTTTTTCCACCAGCGTTATTATCAACCCTACCACACGGTGATCATTTAGATTTCTACATCATTATGGTGAGGTTTATTAATTTATTTCAGGACTTTTTTTCTACAATGAAGTTGTATTGAAGAAATTTACATTTTGTTCAAGTTTCTTTCAAGTTTCGTACTGTTTATAATTAAACAATAACCACATTTGAGCTAAACATCTTGCAAAAAATAACTTCACTTCTTCGGAACCATCAACATCTCTCACAATATGGCTGCTTCTTGAGAGCACTAAGAAAAATAGCAATAATTACCAGCCAAAAAGAACCAATACAATGGAACAAAGAAGTTCTTATGTTCAGCTCCTTGCTGTACGGAACCATTCGACGATTGAAGAACAACAATAAATGGATGCTTGAAGCACAGCGAACTTCTTCGCAAAGGGGCTGATACACACTTCTCCTTCCTCGAGGTAATTTATGTTCCAAAAGCTGGCAACAAGGAATGGTACAAATTTCTCTCAAATTATAATTACACGTTCGCATATAACCACAGGCTGGATGATTACGAGCGAACATTCAAACCCTTTCAAATTTGTAGAACAAAGATTGCGTTTCATACACAAGACCCAAATGGAAATCGAAAAATTTAACAACTCTCATTAAAAACTCCAAAAAACTCCAAGTATTATAAGGCTTCCCCTTTGTTGATTTCAAGTTAAAAAAAGGGAATTCAATTACACAATGCAGGTAATGTGTGTTAGTCCCAATCTGCTGGTGCATAAAACGTCAACAATAAAACATCACAAATATGGCCAGAAGAAGGGCAACTTCATCGAAGCTTGATTTGTAATGGACATAAACACACCTCTCCCTCGCACGAACCAGTGAAGCGTGCCCGGCGAAAAGAAAAAAAAGATGTACAACGATTTCAGAGCAAAAGAATCATCACAAACAATTTAAACCGATCACTATAAAAAGAGCTAAATACGATTTCTCGATCAACTTTTTGGAGGGGGAGGGCATATGCTTTGCTGTGCGGCCATTTATTTTCCCGTCACGCTAGTTTGACACGCACTCCTGCCTTTGGTGGCCTTGAAAATTCGATTGTGCTAACGCGAAACCAACCCCAAAACACGCCCACTGACGAATATTGCGAACATTGCAAAGCGTCGTCGACACGCAGCTCCCAACCTGTTATGCTTTTTTGAAGCATCCAGCGGGTTATTTTTTGTGAAATAGTGACTAAGTTCTTGAGGTGAAGGATCAACTCGCAAACTACCAGCACTAGTTAGAAGTGTTACCCCAAAAAAAACCCTGGAAAACTCATCCATCTTCTTCGCAGCGAGCAAACACCGAGACAGCAGCAGCTAATTGATCGCAAACTGTAATCTACACCCATAATTCGTTAACGGTTACGCAACCATCAGACCATAAGGGTAAGAAGTACCATAAAATGAAGGTCAAATTGCAGAACCGCTCAAAACTGGTTAAAGTAACTTTCGTACATGCTTCAAGCAACACCTAGACAACAACTTTAAAATATATAACATTTGATATAAAGCAAAAAATTTAAACAAAATTAAATACAATTTTGTATTAGCGATTCTTGTAGCACACAAGAACGTATGTATGAGAAACATAACAAAAGAAACTTCATAAACAGCACTGCAGCGACATTCCTTTAACCAAGCAGCACAAACAAACGAAAAGTTAGTAAATAACAATATGTTTACCGATTCTTGTTCCCAGCTTTTACCCCTTGGTTCAGTTGGTTATGTTTTTATTTTAACGACCTTGACTAGTCCTAATCAACGCTGTGCGTCTAATACGGCGCGCATACCACGCCTAAAACACCTTTCGCCGCATGACAGACGATATTTTCATGTATTTTTTTTTTCTTCTCATAGTTCTTCTCATTCCCATCGGTGTGCCAGGGATGTATTTATTTTTCCTACTTCGTCTAGAACGACTGTTCCGCCGAATCGCTTCAAGCAACTTTTCTTGCCCAAGCATAAAACGCGTCCATAACACGCTAAAACGCAGGACGATACGCAGCTGTGCTCGGTATAAAGACCCCTTTTCGCGCAGTGGGGTTCACTTCTCTAACTTGCAAACGCCGATTGCGATGGGAAGGTAAGCGAGTAAATAAAAATTAACCAACCCGAAACGGTTCGAGCGTTGCTTCAAATCAAACTGTCAACCATAAATGGACGGTCCGCCGCATTGCCGGTTCTTCCAAGGAGTGCTTTTCGGACGGCCGAGCAACAAAGATTAGGGTAATTGCCGGCTCATGGACCAATCGACCTACGCACAACGACGATATTGGCTGAACCGTTGACGACCGGCACCGACTGCACGACAACCGCTTGCTGATGAGAGGTGCAATGCTGCACCACACATTATACGCCATCGTGTCATCGTTGTGTGCCTTCGGGGCATATAAAATCACCATACTTCATAAGACGTTTCAAGGCGACTAAGTTTTCAGTTTCAGTAAAACGTTTTGTACGGAGTTGTTTTTTGTTGCTGAAGTTCAATAGCGCATATTTAATCTCTTTTTTCTCGCTATGTCTCATATTTCTTCTACGTGGATAGATAAGCCCATCACCGAAGCGCCCTGGATGGAGAAACTATCGACAATGACGCGATGATAGATGGGCCCAAACCACGAACAGCCCCATACACAGTCAGGAGACCTGGTGAACCTTCAACGAAAACCCACATCGGCCCGATTGAATCGACTGCTGTTTGTCACGGTTCTCACAGACTTACTACACCACCATTCCATCCATCCATCTCTGTTCCACGTTTAGCGTCGATTTCGAGTAGTTATCACCTTGAATTGTGATCACACGAGCTCTGAAATCAACAACATACCAAAAACAAACACATTTTAAGGCTTCCTCTCGTTCCGATTGCATGACACAGAACTGTCAACGCGGGGTTCAAGAACACTCGTTCAGCAGACATGCACGAAAAGTAGTGATCAGAGTTGTGAAAAAAAACCGCTAATGAGCTTCCTTTTCATTGCATATGACGTGCAATATCTGAACAGATGTCCGAGTGTCGTGTTAGACTTTCAAAGTAACACATCTCGAGTCGAGAGTTTAAATCTCTAAGCTGGTCGAAACTTTACACTATAATTATTGCAAAACCTTCATCAAAGTATAACTAACTGTATCATTTCAGCATAAGGGATCATAAATAACAGAAAAATCAAGGTCAACCTTTCAAGCCCTCATTCCATAATAAATAATGGTTTAATATTTACACATAAACCAACCAAACTACAGACAATAGCTAGGGAAAATAATATGACAGAGAGAGAGAGTAGAGACAAGAGAAAAAAAACAGCAAAAGGAAAATATGCTTTTCTTTTCGCTTACCTGACAATACCTCCAAAATTGTGGCGGTTTTGTTGGATACAAGCAGTAGAAAAAAGGTAAATCTATCGCGCGTCCGCTACTGGACCATCAATGCTTACCTAGGAGAAGAGAGAGAGAGAAGAGATTAATTTAATTTATTTAATTTATACTATTGTAGAAAAAATATTCCATTCTTTTATTCGTATAACAGATTTATAACAAAGACATTTAAGCTGCGACAAACAGACAATGTACTCAGCAACAACAAAACAACAGTGTTCCGGCGATATCATCTCCTCTACCAAAATATTTTCTGTAATTTAAATATGATGTTTTGTTCCTTGCTAATTATCGAGGGTGCGTGTAATTTGCCCAACGCACTCAGAAAACATGAAACTGTCATCTCGCATGGCACCATGTCACGGTCTCATGCAACAGCCATACCAAAACAAAAAGTTTTCACCATTACACGCCCAGAGTACGGTTAAAAAACAAGAACTTCCATGAGGAAAACACGACGAAATCTCGCTGTGTGGGTGGATCGGTGGGTTGTATTGTGGTTTATTCCTTCATTTTGTTACGACCACCAGGACCGATGATTGATAGGTTATTTACGGTGCCCCCACATGCACACACGCGCGCAACTCGAAGATGGCCTCAACCTTAAGCAACGGAAACATACTCATAAATGTTGCAACAGTGTTCTACTGAAAAATCACAACAGCGGAAAATGCGGAGGTAGAAAATTGGTGAAAACCCATCACCAACACTGGCAGCACTCATCTCGTTTCGCCGTATCACGAACTTCGAGGACCAGCAGTCTATCAACGCATCACAAACAAAACAGCGCGGGGATCTAATTATTATATTCCCCAAGCGGCAAGTACAACACCTCTCTTATGCCGAACGCTTTTAACGGTGGAGAGATGGTGAAGATGCTGAAGGTATCTCGAAAGGTCATTGCTAAACGCCGAGTCCTACACAAATTTGTCCACTTTGGACACCGATCCGCAGTTGGTGCCCAGTTACCACGACAACTGGTGATGAAAAGAGAACCTCGCGGTGAAACTAATGGATCCCCAACGACCTATAGGAATCGTCGTCTCTCTCGGATCACTACAAGGTCCAGGACTTCCCATCCCTAGCCGACGGCTCATTTACTTAGTTGCTCTGCGTTCGCTCGTCCTGACGACAACACCATTAGCAAACCTAGTCTGTATATCCATCAGTTTGCGTCCATAGACATTCATTGGTCCCCAGGAAACGACATCCCGCATCTGGATCCACATGTTACAGCTACTAAGACACTCACGGTTGCTACCGGCAGATGGCGATAATGTCGTGCAACTGCGTGCTACCAAGTGCGCCTTTGTCCTATTTTCGGGACCGTGTAACCTTTTCCCGATCGTGGAAGTGAAAGGAATCGAGGCCAACGCTATGGAACGCAGCCGGCACGAGTTCCCGAGTTCACGATAATCCATCACCCAGCCAACAACCAACGGTGCCGGGAGCAGCCTCCAGTGCGTTGGATGCTTAGAGGTCATCGAAAATGGAACACTTCATCACTTGCAGAAATAGCAGGAAAAAAGCACCACCGCCATTAACTGATGCACGCCGATCATCTGCACACACTTTCTGCCCTTGTCTTTCAAACTTCCATTGAGTGTGTTTTTGCGCTACCACATAAAAAGCCAACCCTTGGGGGAGATTGGGAAAGATCCATATTCCATATGCTAGCATCCGTTCCCAACGCGAAGAAAGCCTGCGGGAGGTCTACATTTTAGTACGACTTTCACTTTACGCGTGTGATTGGGGGTGTTTGTATAGCGCAAATTTCCACCCTGCGGTGTTGTGTCTTTACAAGACGAGTCGTTCCTACCCACAAGGAGGGCCGCCGCCGCTGTGATATCGGCTGGTCTATTTGTCCAAGGTTACAAAACATCACGTTGACAACTGAGCATCGACATATTGCCAAGGATAGACACGAGAGCTACGTCGGTTTTTGGATGGGATAATTAGAACAAGGGCAGAGATGAAGGCGAAACACACACCTCGAGGTTTGCAAGGCTTGCTTTGAAACCACGAAGGACATCGAAATGTATTCCTAGTACTGCTTTCATCAGGTACTTGAGCCATCAACAACGTTCGACAGACAGGCAAGGATGTATCAATTCTGTCATTTGTTCGCTTCTTTGTGATTCCAGTGAGGGCTGATGACAAATGCAGTCTGGTAGTCTGCAGGATGAACTCCTCGGAGGCCGACGCTCGATTCGATTTCGATCATAAAAAAACACGATCAAGACAAAAGACCAAATTGGAATTCAATATCTCTCCCATCTGTATGCCCCTTTAATGCTCGACTCTTCCTTCTCGGCATGGCATGAAAATAATTCTTGTCCGCTTCTTAGTCACGCCATGGAAGTGGAAGATGTCCCCTCCCCGTCCGTCCAGCTTCGGGGCATGATATATTGATTTGCTAAGACAAACCACTCAAACAAACAGAATGAAAAGTAAAATCAAGCCCACCGGAAGTGCACGAAGCAGGATGTTTTACTCACGCCGGTGGACGTGAACGTATCGAGTTCATTTGAATTGCAATTTGAAACTTTTCGGTCACGTGTCCCACCGTACCCCGTGCGACGAGCATTTCGGCTCGCCGTTGGACGAATAGTTGTACGTCAGGGAGCAACTCCAAAGTGTGAATAATTTGAACACTAGTTACAACTGGGAGGCGAAGCGTTTTTCATACAAGAACAAAAAAAACCGTTACGGAAATATTTATGAATATGAAGTAAGAAATCATCTAACAGCAGTTAGAATCCCCCCATGGATGTCAAAACTTCCAAGAAATTATTGAATTGTAAACGAGAAAACTTCTAACTCGTCATGCGACCTTATGTAAGGGAAGGAATCTAGACAACATGAGCGAAGCCCTTCCGAAGTTGTTCTCGGTAAATGGTTCCCGAACTGAAACGTCCTAAACGTACCCGGCACTGTTGGTGAGGTTCAAAGTTTCGAAGCCCTCCAATATCCCCCGGGATGAAGTTGTCAATAGACGACCTTTCCTCCCTAGAAAACATATTATAACAATACCTGGTTTCATATGCTAAACCAAGGTTACATCATCCTCTACCTTCACAACCACAAGCTTCATTTTAAAACGTTCAAAATAATTCTGAGATGTGTGTGTCCAACCGCCTAGAAACATCGCTACCAACGAAAAGGCGCAGAAGGGAAACGCTACATTCGGCGCTTTAAATCTGTATATATGAATTATTCAATCGACGGGCTTCTGCTGTTGTGCGCACCTTTTGCAACATTTGCATTGCTTCGAATATAAATCTTCTTCGAGCGGATGCACTTTGTTAAAATTATCAACGAATATCTAGCTGCGACAGGACGCCCTTTACAAGCTTCCTTCAGGCGGTTTGGCTGGTGCCCCATCAATTCAAATGTACCCAGCCGTGACAGTTGATTTTGAATAACATGTACCGAGTTTCTGTGCCCATTCCGCAGGAACTGTCAGTGGATGTTGCTATCGATTCGTTGTTTTAAGATGGAGATATAACCATAGAAATACAAGAGTTTAGTAGATTCACACCAACCAGACCTTCAACATGTTGCTCTAGTTCGATAGTATCTTCTCTTGTCTGTTGTCCATTTCGTTTATCGTTCGATTAATTTCAATTAGCATACTCCTCCTATGAAGCAAGAACCTTTCCGGAAGCTTTAAACGCCACCTATAAACACACATCCCGACCCGAACGGCCAGCTAATATCTGCACATAATTCATTCCCTCCAGCTGCCCCTTGACTTCGTCTCTTCTGGAGCAAGTTTTTGTTGTTCGTTTCCTCATTTCCAGCAGCAACGCAACATAATAAGCCCACAAACACACCCAGTAGCCTCAGGAAATGATTCTACCGCTGACGTTGATAGCTGACTGGTGCGAGAATAAAGTTCACCACCGGGAGCCGGGTGCAACGGCAAGCCCAACAATGAAAAACATGAACGCGTCCAGCACCGGGCGGGATTTTCCCTTCGATGCAATCCGTCACATGTAGCCGCACATGATGCAGATGCAACCAACCGACCCGCCAACCAACCAACTGACGGAAACGGAGGCTTTACTCTTGTCATTCGGGTCTTCCCCTCGTTTTTACCATCGTTCACACGACGGCCGACAGCGCCATGCTCAGGGAGGGGTCGAAGCGTAGCCAGCAAGCAAAGGTTGGTTCACTATTGGAACGGAAATTCTGCGATGCAGTCAGTAAGTTGCAGTTTTCGCCGTCGGTTGCACGATTTTGCAACCCACAGCACACGACCAGGGCGCATTCAAAGGACCGTGCTAAAAATGCATCACTGCAACCGTGGCGTACGTGGTGGTGGTCCGCCGTCCGGAGATGGTTCCCTTTCCGGGTGGTCCACGTGAGTGCCCACCGCCGTTGCAGCTTGCACTCACGTTCTGCATCACCTTTTGTACAGCGACGCCACACACTCGCGGCTGGGGTAAAATTAGATGCTACCAGAAGGCAATCTTACAACCGGATTCCGTACACCGTGTAGGTGCAGCTCACGTGGCGCACTAGCTGACATCTCGCCTAAATTGGGCACCAAAACGTGAAGCAGAGCAGCAGCATTTAAACGTTACGGTGGCATTAGCATGGGCAACGTTATTCATTCGCGTAAGATTAAGCTTCAATAGAAGTGAGAAATTGCAGTGAATATGTAGTCTCAGCCTCATTTGTTTATTACTCACTTATTTCGTTCGATAATAATGGGCAAATGATGTAAATTGTCAATAAAATAAGCACAATTTACTAGCATTTTTTTTACCTCTGCCTTGGCAATATTAAACAGACGGCCATCATTATATACCCAACAGAGACCCTGTAATATGTAGCACAAAATAAATTCCAGCAATTTAACGCAACAGTTCTGTTTCAATGTCGCCTACTCAAACCTTCCAAACGCCCACTATCAATTTACCATTTTGTTTTCTCTTTCCCAACACTGCCAAGATGATGACGGCCGATGAAAGTACGAAACATTGCCGGTGACTGAAGAGAACAGAAAAAGGACGTAATAGAAAATGTTTGTCGTGTTTGGTTTTTTTTTCCTAACCTCAGCTCAAACCAAAACCCCAACATGCAGCAGCAGTAGCACCGGCAAAGAAAATGGAAGTTCAAGGCTGCGGCGTTGGATGCCCTTCTAGTTCGGTGTCTTCTGCCCGCGCGTGATAGGAAGAGACGCTCATCCGTCGGTTAATGGTAAGCAAACAGTTTCATCTCGCACTCAACACACGCGGGCATGCGAAGCGTTAGATAGTGGCAGAAGGTGAAACACTGTGACGGGCGTATCTTTTACCGAGGCACAATTAACTTCTGGCTGTTTCTTTCATTTCAAATCTAGGAAAATCCTTGTAAACTAGCCACGGAGGCAGAAAAGCCAGCAAACCGTGATTCGATGGAGAGAATTTAAAAATAAATCTTCGTCCACCGTACACAGTGTGGCGCATCCCACTGACACAGAGACATCCGGGCGCACTGGCAGTCGGTAAACAGTTCTCCATTTCATCAGATATAAGCACCGCTCCGTTAGCAGCACACAAAATCCATTACGGCCGTGCGTCCCGTTACAGGTTGTGCGTGTAATGTGTGCCGGCATAATGTGCGATGCAATTTACTAAATGTTTCGAGCCCAACAGTAATTACAGACCCTGTCGCCGACTACTGTCATCAAGGCTCTACACACATCTCGGGGTCCGATTGGACGAGAGGCACCGAGGAGCGATAGGCAGTCAGAGTGAGAGAATAAGAAATTTGAACGGTGTCTCTGCTGTGGTGACGGTGCCAGCACGCATTGTCGAAAATTAGATGAGCAAAGGGAACGCAATTAGACGTCGGTTCGGAAACGGTGGAACCAGCACCTCGCACGTTACGCATCCACACGCCACGAACCCTGCATCGTATGCCCGCACCATCGGCGGTACTCACTATTAACCTAAATTGTGCCACCGACTCCAGCCTGGGTATTCAAAGAGGAAAGACCCCACCGTCTCTTTTCACACAGCCAGACATGCTAGCGCATCATCGGCGTTATGTGAACACACACACACACCCGGGGACTCAGAATGGAAGTTACTTTAATTGGAGAATATCTATAAAAATAACCGTAATGCCAACACTCGAGAAGCTTCCATTTAAGGCCAGCATGGAAACAACATTAACAACAGAACACCGCCAGCACCGAATGACACGTTAGGCAAGTTTAGTCCATTACACCACTGACAAACGTTACATCAAAACAGTTCAAAGTTTTCCAAACAAAAGCTCAACCCATAATTTCTTTCAGTGCCAAACGAAGAACCGAAACCAAATCAGCACAAATGCAGCCCCCGTGTTGGCAAAAAAAACGAAACAGACGCTCCCCTCTTTCGACACTGACAGCTGTCAGAGTTAACCCAAATTCGTGCCCAGAGTGAACTGAACGGGCCATTTCTACAAATAAGTAGGACCAAACGGGGTGAACCAACAAAGAAAAGAAATCGAACCCAGCTAACATCATGCACTGTGTAAAGTTGTTGCAGAACTAACTTTATATTTGGGAACGTAAGTTGAAACCCCATTTGACGACGACGTTGGAGGAGAACCATTTGCAAAAAACACCGAACTTCCGTCGCTGCCGGTTTGACAGATGACGGAACAAACTTTGTAAATCACTGCAAAGAATGTTCAAATGAATCCCATTAGTGAGCGAATTAGTCATGAGAGCGAGAAAAGGCTTGGTTTTGGTACAAAATCGTCATGTAAAAAACGCTATAACTATTTAAAATGAATTTATGTACCTAAATCTTTCGAGATTTTCACTAGTTTTCCATTAAAGTTTTGCTCTTTGGTTGGCAAACAATACAAAAGCTCCCTTTCTTCAACACGTCTATTATTGGAACATAAAGCCCAACCCATAGAAACTATCGAGCAGGTCCATTTTCATTCAAAACCCACGCAGTTTGATGTTTCGCATCTTCCCGAACCAATGAACCGTACAGCAGCCCCCAATTACCACTCGCGCAGATCGGGGAATAAAAAGATCGGGGCAATACAGACGAAAAAAAACACTTCACAGCCCGTATCGCGACTTCTTGGCCCGGTGGAGCATCGAAGCTAAGCGCTGGAAGACCAAAACAAAAAAAAGCAGGCCATAAAGGAAGGCGCCATGATTATTTCCGACGTTCCTCCGAAGCCCACGGGGTGGAAAACCTTAAAGCCACCCATTTCTTTCGCTTGGACTCTTTTTCAGTAATCTTGTTTTTTTTCGTTTCGTGCTCGAAAGTTCCGATTCATATGGAAACTCATTTTCATACTCCAACACACTTACCAGGCAGCGAGCGATTGCGGAAATAAAAACAATCACGAGCCTTGCCGTTAAAAAGTGGGCCCCCAAACAGACCCGTCTTTCCCGTGACCTGGGTGGCGGCCGATTTTGACGCGCAACAGATGATGAAGGGAGTGCACGGTGGTGTATCACGCTGCAAGACAACACCGCGAACTCCACACATCCAGAGGTGACTCTGCCTCCCTGGTTTTTTTTTTCTTTACATTTTGCGCCAGCAAGACAAGGAGAAATGTGAACGGAATGATTCGAAGTTCTTGCCCGAAGAGTACCGCCCTTGCAGACGGGGATGGATAATGGCTGCGCTCACCGGATGTAGGTTGTTTATGTTGGCCTCATCCCGTCAAAAGCCTCCGGAAGAGAACCATCACTACACTGCATATTTTGCTACCGAATCTGACCTTTCTTTAACCTCGAATAACTACAACCATGTGAGGCGGTGTGTGCGAGAGGCATCCGGAGAATCCGTAGAAACGACTGAATGCATGTCAACAATCGCTAAACTTTTCTCATCCAAAGTTTCATAAACAACACTAGGAATGAGAAGAAATCACAAATTATCCCTTATAAAAAGGCCTTCCCGGCCAGGTGTTGGAAGGCTTCTTCCTTCCCTTGTAAGAGCCCTGTCTTAATGATCGTGCAACACTAGAAATTTATAAAACGATCTAGCGCTAAGTCTCACGTAGCCAGCGAAAACACCTCCAACAGTTGGAGAAAGAAGCCCCAACTGCTCTCTCCAGCCAACTCCGAACCTCGAAAGTCAAAATAAGCGTGAAGTTATTCAACGCTTCTTGCTGTAGACCAAAAAAAACCCCTCCGTCGCAAGCTGTTACACAGCGAAAAAGATGCTCAAAGTGCAAAAGAACCTGCCCACTGCCACTGGCAACACACACTGGCCGCACAACTCGATGCCAGGAAGCCCTGAAAATCGTACAGGAACGCAATAAGCCACCGACGCAGGTGACCAGTGCCGAGGTAAGGAATAACAGAACGAGCTCATACACCCGGGAAGCGACCGACACGCAGCAACATTTTGCTTCTTGTGGCATGGTTTGTTCCCTCCCCTACGTACTCTGGGGCAGTGTGCACGTATTCTTTCCCTTCTCTTCTGGCGGACTGCTTAATGGCGAGATCCACCGTACAGGAAGCAGCGGTAACGAGCGGCCAAGAAGTCTGCGGCCATCATGTTTTCGTGGCGTTACGTGAAAACGCTCGAAAGTTACACGGGAAAACCAAATTATCTTACGCTTCTACTTCGTCCATTCCAACCTCTTTCGGGCACACGCCACGCTAGGTTGAGTTCCACTGAAAGAATCTACCAAAGCGTATTCTTTCTATTCTCCCTTTCTTCGCGTTATGTTGCCGAGCCGCTTGATTACAGCACCACCGTGAAACAATCTTCGAGCCGCGGCCACCGGAACCGCACAGCACTAAAGTTGGGCGAAAACGCACCGTGGATGCTAATGGTTGGCAAATTTTAAGCAGCTGTGCAGCTCCAACGATGGAAATCGGGAAAATTAAACTCAAGCAACGCGATCAGTGAGGCGAATCCAATGTAAATGATACCAAGATCGGAGCCATGATTTCATGTACTTGACTTTCTGCAGTGGTAAACACGCGAATTCTATGTAGTCATATGAGTCATCTTGAAGAAGGATCGAAACGAACTTCCTATAAAAGATAATTTTAATTTTATATACACAATGAGAACGTCAAAAGGCCATCAATCTCAACATTAAATCTAAAATGTATAACCACCTTAATGCACTTCCATTTGAAGTCTCCCTCCCTTTATCAAGCTCCATCTCATCCACGTAAATGAAATGTATGCGAGTGCCTCTGGTCAATTCTTGAAAGTCCCGCAACGATAGTCAGTGTGTGTTTAGATTTCTAATAATGCTACATTTATTCGGACAACATTTCGAACGATTTAATCGAGAGATCTAGGGAAGAGGAGCCGTTTACGAAAGTGGACAGCTACTTTCCTTCTTTCTCCACCGAATTGCTTCATCCCAGAATAAATATCCCTTATCTTGCTCGCCCGATCGTACGACCCGAAAAAGATTATGAACGAAAACCCGAATCTCCTTGGCGAGTATGTTTGCAGTACCGAAGGGGAAAAAAATCCTCACCCGGGCTGTTCGCATTCTGAACCGAAACCTTCGAAAAGCTTCTTAATAAGGTTTCCGTTTTTTCGTCCAGAACTTCAAGGCTCATATTTCAATAATTTTGTTTCTGCTTTAATGGAGATTTTATCAACCCAGTATTGCAGCTTCATGATGCTGTCTAATAAAATAAAATAAAACAACCATCATAAAATCTTTTATCCGCAATACCTTCACACACATGGCAATAAAACAGGTATTTATGCAGTAATGTCAAATCAGCAGTTGAATTAAAGATCTCTTAGCTCGTTTAATTTTTGCAGCACAACTGCTTCAACAGCCAACCAAACAAGTTTTTTTCCTTCTTGACTACAATGACAGTGCTATTGCAATAAAATATAATCTTCCATTCTCCCAACCCTTCCACAACGAGTACCTGACCGTGTCCCAAAAAGTAATAAAAAGATTAACTTCTTCCATCGCCGGCTACGAGATGTTGTTTCCCATCCGCTCCAATCCCTTCACTATCTCATCAATGTCTTTGTATGCTCTTCGTACCATGCAAGCGTCTTATCATCCCCCAAAGGCCAAATGGGTATTATTGGGTGCCTTTTTACACCTGATCTCGGCGCAAAGATACGAATAGTGTGAGGGAACAATCATAAAATTATTGTGTAGAAAATTAAATTGCACCGAATTAGTGCTCCAAATCGAAAGGATATACGCGTACCGACCAACGCGTGGAAACAATCAAATTGATACAACTAGACGCGTGAAGAGTTGCCATAAAACAGCTCGAGTAGCAATTCTATAGCTTAGTTGTTATTTCAATCTAATCTAATGGCTGAAAATAGTTCACCGTAACGGTCGCACAACTCATCGCTTCGCACCACGTTAATTTGACCACGGTCCAAAAGTCAATCAATCTTTCGGCCAAAACACCGCGCATCGGTGACACTGGCGACTGGTTCGCGTCGTGACTGTCGTGATCCTCGCCTCGCATCAGTTCGGCAGTCGTTGTTACGCGTTGTGTTTCGTGAACACGATACACGATCCGTTGCTCATCGACCGATCAGTGGAGCTATTTTCGTCGTTTTGCTCTACTAAAAGTCGTGGTTCGATCGTAAACATCCCGGGAATAGTAATGCAAGACCGCAATTATGGCAATAGAATAGCTAACAGGTAAATACTACATAATCTGCTGTACTTTTTGGTAACTAGCATATGACAGGAATATTAAATTCGTTACATATACATATTCAAACTAAACAATACAACAAGATATGTAAGTAAGAATACATGAATTGCTAAATACATAAAATAAACGCAAAAAAAAAACAAACAAGGATTTTATATGCGAAAAAAATAAAATCTACAACCTAACTCCACTGGGACATCTGCTTGTTTTTCCGGATCGAAAATCCTTCGTAATCGGAAAACCCAGCCAACTAACACCTACTAACACGGCTGCCCGCTATATACACACGAGAGGAAAAAGCCGGCTATCGGGAAAAAGGACTACCCCCGGTTTCTCACGCCTCACCAGTCTTCGATGTGTGCGTGTGGCGAACGCTTGCCAAATGGAAATTCATTCAAAACCACGAACAAGCAGAGAGTGCCAACAGAAACGTGGCCAACTCACCGCTATCACACACACACACACAATCAACTAACGAGCGGTTTCCTTATTGAAATTTTCCACCTTCGTTCGCACCATTTTCCCGGGAGCACGGAGTGGTTTGAGAGCTGGGAAAATCCAAAACACACAGAACCACCCAAAACGAGCATCTCAACGGTACGGTTGCCCCCGCAATACCCACACAGAAATACGCCAATAGAAAACCAATACAGTTGCAGCAAAAAACCCGGCTGTATACACACGGTATGCGCACACGTCGACCGTTTTCTCGTCCTGGGCAATATAGAAAGGAAAATCATATCAAAGGTCAACAGCATTTACCCTGGCCACGCTCTCACACACCCACAACACCGTGCAGGATGTGTCATTTCTCCTGCCTTTCTCTCTCGCTTAAGCTATCTCTTAACAAGCGCTGAACATAAAGAATTTTCGTCGAAAGCGAGAGGAAATGCGATCTGGCTCCGGAAAATCATTTACCCATCAATGCGCGATAATAACAAGCTGGATAAAAATAACAGCAACAAAAAAAGGACCTCAAAATTCAAGATGGACTATTCCACCTCAACCATTCAGTCGAGGGAGAGAGAGAGAGAAAGAAAGAGTAAGTGTGTGTATTTTTTCCCATTCGAAGATCCACAATTAGAAGAAAAACATTCAACGCTTGTGTGAGTGTTTGAAAATAAAACCAACATACAGAAAAAAGCAAATCCAACGAGAGATGAATCGTAATGCTCAATGGTTGCGTGCCTTGCCTTGGATGCTGAGAACATGAATGAAATTGACTCAGAATGAAGCAAACAACGTTCCTTGCTGGATAAATAGCGAATGTCAAAGCTTTCTCCTTTCGGCGCACAAGAGGTGGTGTTTGGTCTTCAAACAGAAATGGGCTTTTGCGTTGGAATATGTTTAGTACAATGTTTTGAGGTCCTTTTTCGAAAAATCGGGTCACTTTTAGAATAAATGAGATAATGTTAGCAATCATTAATGCCGTGGAACGATAATTCTGAATGTACTTGAGCTCAAGCCCCATCAAAACAAGAACCAAACAGACAACCATATGGAAAGAGGGATAAAAAGCTACAAACCGTGCTGCATATCGCTACGAGTTGTTTGCGAAGATTAAGGAATGTTTTAACAATTTTATGTTTACAGATATATCAGATATACGACCAGCACAGCTTCAATTTGGACACTTTCATCCCTTAATACGAACAGAATACACCAAATTACCTTTACGTCCCAAAACAAAACTATAAAAAGATTGTAAAGTACATAAATATGCTCACTACATTCTTCGGCCAGGAGAGGCCTCAACTCTCCTGCTTTTGTAAAAGACGGACGCACACACTCGGCACCCTCCAATTACAAAAATAAACCACCCTCAATTTCATAGACTGCGAATAAAACAAGACCAACAAAACACCTCGACCAGGCGCAACCAGTTCACACAGCACAAGCAAGAAAATCACAGAACGTCGAGTAAAAAATCATCCCCAAGATCACCCTCGGATCGAAAATTTCCCATCATCACCGCAAGTAAAAAATCCCCCAAAAAAGCAAAAGGTTCGTGTGTTTGTGGTTGTGTTTCGACCCACGGATACCCACACAGCGGTACAGGTGATGTGTTATTCTATTCAGCACAACGTAAGCTGCGTGCGCTTCTCGAAGATCAATCGAGATGATGATGATCATGATCAGAGATCCTATGCTTTCCTGTATTGCACCTGCCCAGTTTATGACGCACAACATCAATATCTATTATTCTTCCCATGGCACAATAGAGGCAGCGGCCACAAAACAATACAACACATGGAAGAATCGAGGGCTGTGTTTGGCCTCTCAAATAGACAATTATTCGCGTAAGGTCGCGCTGTTCCCGTCTTTTGAACGCTGCGTTTAACGAAGTCGTCGTCGACGGCCACACATCACTGTTGTCTGCTGGCGAGTTGTTTTCGCTGTTCGCTGACGAGAAGCGCGTTTCAAAGGGGTGTATAGATAATGAAACTATCCACATCGCCAACCGTCTGGTCATTCGCGAACTTTGTGTTGCTGCCACCACTTCCCAACCTCCCTCTGATCGCGGAGGGTGGTGTGGTGCGTGTGTAAATGTATCGCACACAGGCACGCACGCACACCCTACGAAGTGAATGTACAACACCCTGTTCTCCCATTTGCGTAGCGCACAAACCCCTATTGAACAGCGTACCATTGCCAGCGACGCACACACCAACACACACCATCGGCTGCGTTATATGCGTGTGTTGTTTTGCTGTTGCTGGCTGCCTCCATTTTGGGTTGTCTTTCAGTCTCGCTGCAAAGTGTTGCGGGAAAACACGAAAGAGACAGAGACACACTAGAGGATGACGATGACGATGATGACGGTTAGAGGCAAAAGTGGTGCCTACGTGCGTATTATTATTTCTCATCGTTCACGATGCGCACACATCCCAACACAACAACGATTCCCAATGAAAAGTAGAGGGCACTAACACACACACACGCACACAGAAATTGTGGCACTCGATGGTGCCAACGAGGGTGTGGGTTTGGCATGTATTAACAACAGAAAAATAATAACCGCCGCTGTGAATGGCGTTGGTGGTAATTGAGAAACTTCCAAGAAAATGGATCAAAGATGTGCGTAAATTGGTAAAAACAGAAACGCGTGAGCAAACACGAACGCGGTTTAAGCTCTTTATTGTGAAGGATAGTAAAATGTTACAGCAAAATCACAACAAAGTAAGTATCAAATGCAGAGTTTGTAGAATATGGCGTGGGTAGGAAGACAGATGGAATTCAAAATACCTTAAGCTTTTCCAAATCCACTGTATTCGAACTTGCTCTAGAGATAGAGAACGCGGTATATAATACTTTTATATAGCCTCGGAGAACTACAACTTCCTCTTTATCATCACAACAACCTCAAGAGGTCTAGACGCTTGTTGCTATTTATGGTTTTCTTTGACTTAATTTACCCGCAGCTAGGAATTTCGAACCTGTCCTGTCGTGTGAAGACCGGCGCCGTTACCAATACCACCACCGGTAACACATCATTTACATTCGTCCCAACTCATAATATAGAATGTCAATATGATCCCACCATGGCTTGTGGGGGGATTTCTACTTACATCCGTTGTTGTGAAAAGTTTATCAGACGAAAAAAACCCATAAAAAAACTCTTTCGAACCTTCTGAATTCGAATTAACTTCTCGTTTTTTGTAAATAAACATTTGATAATCATTTTTAATGAAAAATATACTTTGTAACACTTACTCGCTCGTTAAAACGTCGTCGCCTCCTTTGCTAGCGCGTTGCAAAACGAACGGTACGACTCGGCTTTAGATAAGTATTGACTTTTTGTAGCCTTTTCACTGTTTCGTGCGTAGCTTTTCCGGTGTTGCTTCTACCTTCGTCTCTGAACGTACAACAGAATTTGCTGCCACACCGTTACGCTGAAGCAGAAAAATGTTGTTGTACTTGCAATATGCCGAATTGCGCCGTAGAAATCGAACACCGCGAAAGAACGGGAAGGCGATCCCCAGAAGGACCTTCTATCACCACTCACCGGCCGAACAAGGATTTCGACGCTGATCGTTTTGTTTTGGACGTGGATTTTGACAAACGATGACTCACAAAGCGGCCTAATCTCTTTCTTCTACTTGAGATGGCTTTCTCCGGTTGGGGGTTGTTGGATGAGGCGCAGGTGCTAGAAAGCACACGTACAAATTACACACACACGCACACACTCGCTCTCACACACGCACACACACTCTAGTAAAACACGGACCCAAACAACACACACGGGCGCGAAACATGAATAATTTGGCTATTCGCTTTCGCTTCTTCGCCTTTTAGCAAGCAGCCCGTCGAGAGAAAGCTGTGTTGACCGTGGCGCACACGCACAATAACGCGAAGCTACATAGCACACCAAACACTTACACAAATACACAAACACTTCCTCTTGATGGCGAATAGGTAGGAGACACTTTTCACGAAAAGCGTGTTGCGCGGCACCACTTGTGAGGGAAATTTAAAATTATTGCACCAAGGACCTCTGGAGGAACAGATAGGTCCTTTGAAAGCACGCGCGCTGGAGGCGGTAAATCAGGAAAACGATCGGAAAATCCAACAAAAAAGACGGCAGCTTCCCGATCAACACTCGCGTAAAAAAATGCGTATTGGGCGCGGAAAAGCCGGCGGAAATTGGCATCAGTTCAGCAGCTGCTGTGAGTTGCTGGGTCGTGCACGAAGGGTGTAGAACGAAGATGACAAAAGTAAACTAAGAAGAGAACAACCGAAGTCGCGTTTTGCCGGACACGCATCTATTGGGCCTGCCGCCGTTCGTCGTCTGCTCCTGCCCCTTCTGCAACGTTGCTGGACGTTTCGTCTGCGAACGCTTTTCCACCGGTGGCAATGCTGCTTGCCATACTGTTTTCCACCCTCACACGCATACACACGCGCTCGATGATGCCGTCCTTTACTACGCCTTCGAGCAACACTTCAGCTAGCAGTGCGAAATGCTGGAAGGAAAATGACGGCCTTTTCCGAAAGGAACTCGCCGCTCGGTGTTCGTTGTCGTTTTGTACGCCGGAATCCGAAGCTTTGCTGTAATTGGAGAGCTTTTCCTTGAAGCCGGGGCGTGTTGCTGGGCAACGAGATATAGCAATGTTGCCTATGCAATGTGTTCTATCTGCAATCGCTTGTGCAGTAATAACAAAACGTGGAAGGTTAACGAGGCTGTTCCAGCTGCAGGTTGCTTCTTCCCCAGTTGGGCTTTTTCCTGGCTGCGTTTGCAAGGATGACGACGTGTTCCTTTTAACTTCCCACCGTTCCAAATTGTTTCGATGCAGGCTGGCTATACTGGGAGTTACGACGTTGAAGAGAGATCAAGATTCCCACAACCTGCCTGAGGCCGACCAAAATGAAAACATACGCTGAAAAGCCCACACACAGCCACGCTTGCGAGCGCCACCTCACCAACACTACCCAACAATGCTCTCGTACTCACACTCAACACACACACACACACGCGCGCGCGCGCTCGTTCACCTTTGCGTTTCTTCTGTCCCAAAAGGCACCATTTTCTCAACGTTTCACAAGGACGATGGTAACGATTTTCCAATTTTCCACCTCACTTGTGATTAGTGCGTCTTCCTTGCTAGGTGGGTGAGACGATATTCTTCACTAAATTCCACGTTTGCTTACATCATATCTCCTGCTTCGCACGAACGTAGCGCTTTGCTACACGTCCTTTCTCTTCCAAATCGGTCTGACGTTTGAGAGTGCGTGAAGTTTCGTTTTTGGTCTACTTTGTCTTCGTGCATCGTGGCAAAGGCTCGCACATAGCATTTTGAGCGGACCCCATCTTGGAAATCATTTGACAATGCATACATTTTCACCACGCTAGGAAGATGTAGAAATTGTTTGTACCGCCATTCCAACATTCTTAAAAAAAACTTATTTTCTGTTGCTTTCTATTTCTTCGGGGGCGTATGCGTTTTTCACGTGTAGTTAAAACAATCAAACACCTATTTTTTACCTAATGTAGGGAATACATTTCGTGCAACATCATGTTCGGTTCACCATAATTCACCACTTCTTATCCCCAAAATTGAAGACCAAAACATACAATCATTTCTTGTGAAATGAATTTAACAGAGAGGTGAAGAATCAGGTGAAGAAACTACGAAAAATTACCTAAAAAACTCAAAACTGTACAAAACGCCCTCGTTCCACCTCGAACAGCATCTTGAAAACCGCACGTTTCAACTACGAACAGATACATCGCCCTTTGTTTATCGTAATCGTTCAACTTTTGCAGTACCGAACCCAACGTCATAATCCGGTACAAATTTTTTGTTTTCCTTTGCCTGCAGACACCTTCCGTCAAGTGCTTTTTCAGACAAAAATGGCAGATCGCTCGTATCGATTGTGATGTTTTTCGAAGCGAAATTGTGCCTATTTTCTCTAGAAAAACTTCGATATTACGTGGAAACGTGCGCACAAGTAAACAAGCGCGATGCTGTGTTGAAAGACAGGTTTGCTTACGTGTTATCGGTGTGAAAATTGAGCGAACGCTTTCAACAGCGACATACAGCATAGGAACTGGTGGTGTTAATTCGGCAAAACACCGCAACACTCAACGGTACTCTTGGTGCAACGGTTGTCTGGAAAACTAGAGCAGCAATTACGCTGCAACACACATTCTCCGAACGAACGTGCCAATAAAATACGCGGTTGCAAATGTCGCAGAGTGCCCCAAGACGACATCCTCCCAGTGGAAATGTCGAGGTTAGCAGCATGTCGGCAAAGTTTGTTGACACCGAGTGGGAGGCCAGGGAGGTAAGTGAACGCATCAGTTATTCCCCAAAACTTACCTTTTGCTTTCGATCTTTTACGCACCGAAAACGGGACGCTGGAAGGTTGATCAACCACGGCTAATGATTCGGCAGGGGAGTTGTTTATGGACGTTGCACAGTACAGCTGAAGAATTTCTACCAGCCAATCCAACATTTGTTGAGTTTTGGGAAAAAAACGACTCGACGCCGGATGCAACGTCTCGAAGCGAGCTTCAACTAAACTGCGTCCCTCAAAAACCCAACACGTTCGTTACAGTTGCGTTTCTTTCGTGGCAACAACATTATATACACACGAAGGTGATTCTTGTCAATCGCGCAAAATGTTATTGTTTGCGTGGGGTATCCGTTATGAAAACAGCACAATGTGATGAGCGGTCATTGGGACCACATGTTTTTGCAACCGGCTGACGGATGATGCGCAGCTACTACGCTAGAAACATGAACTGACATCGGGCAACGGTTTGCCATCGCAGTGGTCCTTCCACCCGTACCAAGCGTCGAATCCGTGGCGGTTGTAAATCAGCTTGGCGCACTTAATGTCATTCGTAATATCATCATTCAGAAGACCTTCAAAGATGGAAAACAAAATCAATATGACTGCCATCCCGATTGATGCTGGTAGCTCACACTTACTCTTGCACGGTATATTGCACTCGTTGGCTCCATAATTCGAATCACACCAGTATCGGTTATTGATCTGAAATATTCCGTAATCAGTGGAACCGTCGACGTTTTTATGTGTCGCTGTGGTACTGAAGGAACTTTCGTGCTGCACAAGGCAAACCCCTTGTATGGAGAGTAAACAATTACATAAAAAGGTAATGAGTTGGACACAAAACTCTTTACTTACAATCCGGTAATAACCCTCTAGGAATGCCGTTGTTGTGTAATGCCTTTACAAGCTCACATTTCTTGTACGTTTTTGCCTCCACGATGGTATTGCTTACCACGAGTACGAGGACGACAGCGAAAACTAACTTCATTTTCAAACGTCCGTTGAAGAACTGCAATAAGAACTGCACTGATGCACTTTCTTTTGGTGGGCAAGTTTTTATACTTATTGAACCTCTTAACGCCATACGATCGCTAATGGGACATAATCATCCCTTCCTCGCAACATAATCATATTTCGTTTGTAATACTTTAGTTGCATTGATAGTGAGCTCCGATAGTTTGCTTGTGGTTTGTTTGAAATGATCGGCAATAGGCTTTAATAATAATAATAACAAAACAAACCATTCACTAATGCACTGGGAATTTCCCTGCATATTCGGATTTTCCGTGCAAAATTTAATTTTTGCTACATGGTCAACTCGCAGACGGTATCATTGTTTTGTAGGCCCCCCTATCTTTCTACGATCATTTACCTTTATACTCATGAGAGCTAGCAACTATACATAGGCTACATTTGCCTAGTATTATTCATTGCTTGTTGGCAAACGGATGCTATTTTCCAAGATGAATCGAGGATCATCCGCTAAAGTATCCCAAGTGGATACTTTAGAACATAAATTCGCTTTGTGTCCCAGATTGTCGTCGGCCTGGAGTATCCTCCTGCAAGCCATCCAAAACATCGACCTTCTTTCCAATTCCTTTGCTTACCTCCGCTCCGTATTCAAGTATATTAGTAAAAGTAAACGGATCCACATCCTACTTTTGTTTGCTAACTACCTCATCCACATTGAAAACAATAATGCTGTGATTGATGTAGAAGTCCTTGAATGTTCATTGTGACCTGTTTTTTGTTTTCTCCGTTCGCTTAAACGCTTAAATTAGTCTGGTTTTATCTTCCCCAAACTGTAACAACAGACAACCACGTGCGTTCTGTTTTGCTACCACAGCATATTTGCACACTGGCTGAGAATATGTGGTACTTCTGTAGCATTTCGGTAAATATTTTCCTGTTTCGAAACCAGAACACATTTGTATGCCTTTCTGTTTCCGTGAAGTGTTGCAAACTTTGCAAGAAGTCGTACTATTGATCTTACGTGTCTTGTTTATTACTTCTAGAACAAGACTAACGGGAAACAACCTGTTCTCAAAAGCTGAGCAAATACCATCCAAATTCAGGCTTATTAAATGTCAAAGTCTGTTCTAGTTCAGAGAAGTTTGTTCCTTATCAATTTGACTTGATAGTGCAATAATTTCTATGATTTATTAAAGTTCCTTTATCCTTAAGGACACACTTAAGACACCTTAAGGTCTCATCTAACGTTCATGACAAATTGGTGGTATTGATTTAAAACGAGAATTTTTGCCATCGAATGTTTTTTTTAATTTGTGTTTATTCTTTTGAAGTATTTTATTTTAATTAAAACATTGCGTGCAAATATCAAAATGACTATTCTGCCTTCTTAAAAGCACGAATTAACATTGGGCAGCGTCTTGCCTTTGCAGTGATTCTTCCATCCGTACCAAGCGTTGAATCCGTGACGCTTGAAAATCAATTTGGCGCACTTGATGTCATCCGTGATATCATCGTTTAGGAGACCTAGGAGAAAGTAATGATATACCGGAAAGAGTAAATAAAATCAAGCGACAAAACAAGGGTCAAAACCAAGGGAACTTACTGTCGCACGATATCTTGCAGTCATTCGCCCCGTAGCTCGAATCACACCAAAACTTATTGTTTATCTGGAATATACCGTAATCTGTGGACCCATTTTTGTTCTTATTCGTCGCCGATGTCCTGAATGCACTCTCGTTCTGTACGAGACAGATCCCTACGGTAGAGAAAATAGAAAGTTCGTGTACAATAGTTAAGCTTCCTAACGTTTCCCTGATCGAGAACTTTTTACTTACAATCCGGTAGCGATGTCTTCGCAATGCCATTATTTGCCAAAGCCTTAGCTAGGTCACATTTGGTAAACGTTTTAGCCTCGATCAAGGCACAACTCACAGCGAGGGCAAGCAAAACGGTGGCGTACACTTTCATCCTGGAACTTGTTATCGTTGTACGTTATCTGCGCAACAGAAAAACTTGAACTGCGAATGGTTCCCGTTTGGACTCGAAGCATTATATAGCAGTTCGGTATGCAAACATCTGCCACTATGAGCTACGTCTGTGGACATAATTCTGTTTTGCTAATGAGCTGCATTCTGTTTTAACTTCATTGTAATTGATAATGAGTCGAAGTCAGGTTGCCTTATCTCAATTTGTTGTGTATGTTGTGATGAGTATTTTGCGTGACAAAGTAGCGAAACGGTTCGAAACAAAAACATTTTCATCAAGAAAGCCAATAATTTGGCGTGCGTTTGAATTGAGAAATTCTAGTTCGGTAAAAAAACATATTAATTAATAAAATGAATAATTTTCTACTGCGATTTTAAAATTCTGAGCGAGTATTCCTCGTCTTATTTCTTTGTACAGCATTAGTCCCACTGTGTACACACAGAAAAACAGCTGGAAGATGAACGGATGAACGATGGATCCTCAGTGCAAGAACCCGAAGAACGGCTACTATCTCACGGCCGAGCTCGGGGATTTTCTTGACGGTTTCGTTCGGGGATTTTTAGAAGAATGGGGTTTGTGTCATTTTGTTTCGTACATACATTGAGTTATGTCTTGTAGTCTGTCTACTTCCTCTTCGCTTCAAGACCGCAATATAAGATAAAATGGTCCATCTCGAGTAAAATAGTTTGTTGTAAAAGGTCTCGTTAAGCAAAACAGTTTTAACTTAATAAAAAAATATTAAAAATGTAATGTATTTCTACTACTATTTACAGTCCCAACGCCAGCGCGAACTGGAAGAAGCTCGCGCAAGAGCTGCGCAGATGGAAAAGACGATGAAATGGTGGTCCGACTGTACGGCAAACTGGCGCGAAAAATGGAGTAAGGTAGGTCTTGTCGTCGTTCACTGACCGAGCTTGCTTAGCTACGACGTTCTACCTTGCGGGTGTCATCGCTACACTAAGGAAGGAAGGATGGGAAAATATTAAATCAATATTCTTCCCTTGAATTCCGCGACTTTTCCTTGTTAACGGAATACTGTGCTGTTTGGCATGCTCGTTACGCTATTTGCATACGGAACATTGCTATCGGAATGTAGAATCGCCACGAAAACAAGGGAACGTTAGTGTAAAAGTGAAGCTTATGTGAAGTAGCTGCTCGCGAAAGAGTCTTTCCATGCAATTCTTGGTCTTAGTGAAGACACACTTTAGCTTGTGGCAACGTAGTGCTTCTTGTGGTGCACACACAATGCAATCGTGCTTTGCGGAAATGCTCGAAGAGCTGGAAAAAGATACTTCACGTGTTTTGTCGCTGGTGGCGGTGCATAAAAATCCAGAAATAAATAAACATTTAGAGCGCACCATTAAAATTACTCTTTTATACACTTTCAGGTACGCACCGAGCGGAACAAAGCCCGTGATGAGGCGAAACAACTGCGCAGCAATCTAGAGGCGGCCATCAAAGAATCGAACTCGTACAAGCGGGAAAAATGCGAACTGGAAATGCAAATCACACAACTCAAGAAGGAGATGGAAAAAGTGCATACGCTCATGATGAAGCATGCCGGCCGTTTCAACAAAGCATCTCTGGATGCAGCAGACGAACCCGATCGCGATGGGCGAGGCGATAACAATTGCTCACCGGACATATCTTCCGACGGGTTGAAAAACGTCAACAGTGAGGATGGTTTGGTGACGAAGCTACCAAACCTACCGGATGATGGTTCCGGTGCCGGGCTTCTGGCCGCCAATGCGAACGCTGATCTCGACATCGAAGAGTACATCCTGCAGGGTGGCGCCATGCCGAAACATTCCGTAGAGTTTAAGGACAAGAGTGAACAGATGGCCGAAGAGCGTCGCCTCATACAGCAACTCTCTAAGGACGATTACGACGAGGACTATCTGTTGCAGAAAATTACCATGCTGCAACTCCGCCTGGACGATGCACAGAAAACGATTCAGATCGAGCGGGAGGAGAAAAACACCGTGCACCGTAGTCTGGAAAAGGCACGCCAGGATATGCAGGAACTGCGCGACAAGTGTGAAGAGTTGCGGGCGGCCAAACAGGATGCGGTACGTGAGCTATTGACGCTGCAGGAGCAGCACCGTGTGGAGATGCGAATCACGCACAACTCGCTACAGGAAGAGATCGCGGCCAGGGAAACGCTCGAGCGACGATTGTGCGAGTTGCGCACGGAGTTGGAACGACTGCAGGCAGAAAATGCGGCCGAATGGGGCAAACGGGAACGGCTCGAAACGGAAAAGCTCAACATGGAGCGGGAAACCAAAAAGCTGCGCGCCGAATGTCAAGACTTGCAGGAGCGCCTCGAACGAAAGGGACGCCCGCTTGTTAACAGTGACGTTGAGCTTCGCTCGCTGCAGCAGGAATTGCTCGATAAGAATAAGGTAAGGCTTGGCATGTTCCGGAAGAGTGTTGGAATTTAAACGGATCCTTTTTTACACCCCTCCAGGAGCTCAGTGACATTCGTCATTCGCACAGTAAGATGAAAAAGATGCTCTCTGAGGCCAACACCGAGCTGGGACACGCTGTTCGACGAGCGGAACAGTACGAAACGGAGGTGAAACGGCTGCGTTCACGTGTGGAAGAGCTAAAGCATGAGTTGGCCTCGGCCGAGGACGAGCTTGATGCGGCCTGCAATCACGTGCGCCGGTTGCAGCGCACAAACGAAGAGCTAAGCGGCCAGACTGAAGGTTTGCAGGTGCAGATACAGCATCTACAAACGAGGTAAGATACAGCAACTGCGTCAAGGATTGCTGACTCCGAGGCCCATGGCCCGTAACGTTTTTCGAATCCTTTTCTGCACTGCATTAGTGAACTCTGGCACAACGCTTAGACATTTAGACAAACACACCCCCTTTAACCCATTATGACAGATTGGTTTGTACTTGGGTTTATGTTTATGATCCTAGTTTGGCCTTAACACGCTAGCAGCAGTAACACTAATTTTTGCTAACCTATTCCCCCATTCGACTCCTATTAATGATACCATAAAATTTCGTTTCTTTCCACCTATTTTCTGTACACCTGTTCGTTTCTTTCTTTTCCCTTCTGTTTTCTCATACATTGGTCGGGTGCTGGTGTACTGAAAAAATTGTCCCCATATGCATCCATTTTGCTGGTACTCCTCAACATCTGCGCTGGTGTTCCTTCGCACTCGTGTCGCTTTTTCGTATTAACGATCTTGCGTTACCTTACTAACCCTGCTCGTGTACGCTACTAACCATCGCAATCGAAACGTACGCCACATCTACACCAGTGGTAGTCCCAAGCAGCAGCAACATCACGATGCCAGCAACTATAAAGCAACAAACCGATCAAATTACACTGCTAATGTGAGCTACAAACCAAATATAAACGATCTGAAGCAATTGTTTGACAATTCTGCTTCACGTCCGTTTACCGATCGTAGCGATCGCGTAGATCGTAGTGCTGGTGGTGGGCCATCCAAAATGTCCGGTTTGCCAGTGCGTGAGCAACCAGCTTCACTGACGTCCAGCGTCAATCCACAACCTCCATCATACATACCGCTCTCGTCCGGGTCGTACTACGATGCCAAACCAAGCTACATCGATCATGATGCTCCGTCACCACCATCGCTCAACAATAACAAGTACGAATTCGAACGTGCCAAGCAAAAGTTTGATAACATCACGCGTGCTGCAGCGGCCGCTAGCAGTGCCGGTGGACACAAATCACGAGGATCCGGCGGTAATGGTGTACCATCGAAACAGCACAACTCTGCCGGAGGTTCGGCTATACCGAAGCGAAACACATCCGGCTCTTCGTCAGGTGCAGCGGGGTCTTCATACTACGAACCGAACGTATTCCCCGGAAATGGAGGGCCAGGAGAGATGCGAAATGGGCGCGGAGCACAACATGCATCCGGGTGCGATGATATGCCACCGACAAAGAATCAGAGTCACATTAACGAAACCATACAGCTGTTCGATGTCAGCCCGGGAGCGTATGATCAATCGCCGGGAGCAAATACGGGCCTGCCGAGAGGTGTCGGACAACCGATCAAACCGATTAACATTGGCAAGATGAACGATGTCAATCTGGATGGGTTAAAGGTATCGGAGGATGATGAAGTGAGTAGCAATCCACCCGTCCGTTAGCATGTACCGTTGGTGTACCAGCCTACGGGTGAACCGTTGGATGTGTGGTTTGCGATTGTGAAACTGCCATTTTGTAGATGTTTCGAGTGTGCGTGTTTCGGTAGATTTAGTTTAATATTGTATTCGGTAGTGCATGCTAGTAGTTTTTTTTTTCGGTTATGTTAAGTATTTAATACTTTCCTCGTTCCATTGTATGCCATTATCTCTGATCCTTTTAATGAGATTGTCCTTCTTATCTCACCTTCCCTACAGACTCCGTAGCTCCCATGGATCCACCAGTCTTCTTTCAGCCAACGAAGATAATAGCGATAATGAATGATTGGAGGCACAGACTTGCAATCATCGCAGACACAACGATATACATCTATTTCTCAGGCATGAATAACATGGAACAGGACGTGCATCGTCCCTCCCAGTGCTTTGGGTCGTAAGCTCAACCCGTGGGAAGTTGCTTTTAAATGAGCCTCTACCCTACTACTGGTATTCTCAATTGCTCTCTGAACGGTGCAGATTGTTGGTGAAAACGCGCATACACTCCATTATTCGATGAAGCGAACCGACCGAGGTTCGATGTAACTCCTAATACTCAGATAATAGACTCAGTACTTACGTAGAGTAACGTAAAAGTATTATTCATTCACAGGATTATTCCTCATCAGTTCTTTCATCGTTTTTTTTTTTCAATCTCATGATGAGGATATAGTGAACCCTCCAGATTATAGTACAACAAGATAAGAAACTGTCTCCAGAAACATATAAGTATTGCAAAACATTCAGTAGAGCATAAATCGTACTCTTTAAAGTTTAAAAATTTAACATCTTTTGGTACCAAAAAAGCAATCAAAATTTCTTCTCTTTACTTCTTACATTTGTTACAATTCTACTGTGAAGTAGGATATAAGTGGACAGAGATTATTACAAGCATAGCATATATCCTGTGTATTGCGTTTAGAATGGTTGAAATATCGTGTGAAGAGTGACAGATTTGACGTGTTAGAATTATAGTTTATCATATTCTTAAAAATATAGATCCTTAATATATGTACCTCACAATCGGTATTGGGAGAGCCCAGATCCGAACACTAGTTTTCTGAACGAAGTACACTCAAACCGGATGTTTGTGTTGAATAATCCTATTTATTGTCTCCTTCAATGTGAGTGTCACTTAAATCAGTAAAAATTAATTAGTGCTGCGAATTGTGTTACCTCTGATTGGTACTTATTTTTGTTTGTAAGTAATTATAGTTTGATAGCATCCAAGTAGTCTGATTTTTCTTTTGGTGCCTTCTTTAAAATATTGTTCCCCGGTTACTACGGGATTTACTGGCAGTGTCATATTAGAACAAAGCATTCATCTACTATCTTATGTAAACCGTTATGTTGTACGCACTATCAATGAGCCCTCAACATTTACCATTGGCCGGTGGTTTCGGTCGACAGATTTTACTTCGGCCGTTCTCACCGTGCACGATGTTGCAGGAGAAGGTGAAGTAACCACAAGTGGACGATTTTGTGTAGTACGTCGACTCGAAATTCTTTCCCGGGATTGCCGGTACCTTGCTCTTCTCGTCAATGCCCGTTACCTGTTTCGTTACCGAGATGTAACTATCCGGATGGCCGGTCTTTTGTGTTGGTGTTTCCGCTTCGGGTCCTTCCGCGACCACATTCGAGGCCGTAGTCGTCGTTGGGGTATCTTTCTTTGTCGACAGATAGCGCGTAGTGTACTTTGGCGTCGTGCTAATGGCATTCACTACCGTCTGCTGCGTTCGCTCAGTCGTCACGGCGTGTACGGTTGAACGGCCGTTTTGGGTCTGAACCAATCGGTAGTTGTCGCCGTGCGGTACGAATGCGGTTTGCTTTTGTGTCGGTCCACCCTGGGTGAAAACACGTCCGTTTCCATTCGTGCGCACGGTCACAGTGGACGGTTCTGTGACAACATAGGCTACGGGGGTCGTTTTGACGGAGGATTTCGGATCGGTTGTCACCTTATCGCCACTACGCGTAATCTTCGGCGTAGTTTCGTACTCATCCTCGTACTCTTCCTCCTCTTCGTCCACGTCTTCATACTCTTCCTCTTCACCGGGAGGAGGTGTTGTGCTGATGAAGTTCACTAGCAAACAAAAACATGGTGTTGAAGCATACTGAACTCTCTCAAACCACGCATCTAAAAAAAATCTCACTTACCCGAACTTTGCTCCGATGTCCGAGTCCTCATACCATCTACAGTTTCCTTCCTGACCGTAGAGCTAAAGAACACAACACAAATATCAGTAAAATCAAAGACCGATCACGCGCATTTGCATGCATTTTTACTTGAGTGCTTTTTGATGACCTTTCAGCATGTTTGCTCAACCGTGCAATTGTCTCATGCAGTTAAAATCGATCGTGCTGCGTATCAGAACTACTGTGCGTGTGTTAGGAACATGCCATTACAAACGGACACAATTGATGTTTTTCGTGAACCAACTTATCCATACCCAATAGATTTCCCAAACAGTCCAATCGATTGGAACAATGGTTTGCTTTTCTCTCGATAAGTGTTGACCTGTTCCTTGGTGCCAGAAGCTGCTTGTGCTGCCCCGTGGTATGCAATGCCGAACCTTTAGCCATGTAAAAACAATTAGCAAAGTTTCACGAGCGCAGACGATAACATTGTGTCTCTCAACACTTACTTGAAATTGCCACTAATTTGCGATTGGCTTTGGCCTGAGTGAGCACCCGACTGGGCAGACGCTTGTCCACCACCGTTGAAGATATTTTGTTGATCAACTGTACCTTCGCCTTGCGGACGGAAACCTATCTGTGCCTGGGAAGACGTTTGTCCCGGTCCGCTCGACTGCGCATCAGCCAAGCCTCCTTTCTCGTTGGCAACCACCTCTGATTGACTTTCGTGTCCTAATCCTCCACTTTGGGACGTTGCGGATGTGCCGCCCGTCTTCGAATCAACCTGTACCAGCGATTGAGATTTGCCAACTCCGCCTGTACCTTGGGCAGAACTCATAGCTCCTTCCTTTCCGCCCGACACTTGTGCCTGTGCTGCACGATCTTTGTCGCTTGTTTGAGCACTGGCACTAAACGAACCGGTCCCCGTGTACGTACCGGAAACCTGCGTTTGGGCGGTGCCACCATTCTTGCGACCTTGAGCGGAAGCAATAACTTCTCCGTTCTTTACCGACGATTCTGCTTGCGAGAATGCATCATCTTCCTCGTCTGGTAACTGAATGGATTGTGGGGGCAAACTGCCACCACCACCGGCTCCCTGTTCAATAGTTGTTGGGTATTGATCGATAGAAGATCCACCGCTGGGATGCTGTTGGCCGGCTCCTGTACCTGACGGATAAAAACTTGCACCTCCAGCACCTGTTCCATCAGTGGGATATTGTCCACCAGGATATTGACCACCTGGTAGAGTACCAACGCCTGTACCTCCTGGATAATGTCCAGATCCACCAACTGCTGGGTATTGACTACCCGGATAGCCGCCACTTCCAACTCCTCCTGGATACTGTCCAGTACCTCCAGAGTATTGACCTGTTCCATCAACACCAGGATACTGACCTACACCGGAACCAGAACCTCCCGGATACTGTCCTGTTCCTATCCCCGCGCCTCCGGGATAAAGTCCAGTTCCACCAGGGTATTGTCCTGTTCCTACTCCAACGCCACCAGGATGTTGACCAGTACCTACACCATTACCACCTGGGTATTGTCCAACTCCACCAGGATGTTGTCCTGTTCCGGCTCTCGTTCCTCCAGGATACTGTGCAGATCCACCGGGATACTGACCTGATCCTGTTCCACTGCCGCCAGGATATTGTCCACTACCAGCAGGATACTGACCTGTACCTATTCCAGTGCCACCAGGATATTGTCCAGTACCGGTAGGATACTGACCTGTTCCTGAACCAGTTCCACCAGGGTATTGACCACTACCAACTCCAGTACCTCCCGGATATTGTCCCGTTCCTACACCAGTGCTTCCGGAGGGATATTGCCCAGCGCCTCCAGGGTATTGTGCAGATCCTCCTGGATATTGACCAGTTCCCATTCCGTTGGGATATTGTCCAGGACTTCCACCAACACCTCCTGGATATTGACCTGCTCCTACCCCGGTACCACTAGGATATTGACCTGCGCCTGTTCCAGTACCACCTGGGTATTGACCTGCGCCTGTTCCAACACCTCCTGGATATTGACCTGCACCTGTTCCTCCCGTTCCCCCAACTCCATGTCCTCCGGGATAGTGACCTGTTCCTACACCAGTACCACCGGTTGGATATTGACCCACTTCAGTTCCAACACCTGCGCCTCCTGGATGTTGACCAGCTCCAGTACCACTTGGATGTTGGCCTACTCCACCTCCAGGATGTTGACCTACTCCACCTCCAGGATGTTGGCCTACTCCACCTCCAGGGTATTGGCCTACTCCACCTCCAGGGTATTGGCTAGCTCCACCTCCAGGATATTGGCTAGCTCCAGTACCTCCTCCAACCGGATATTGTCCGGCGCCTCCAGGATACTGACCTGTAGTACTTCCTGGATATGGACCAGCTCCTCCAGGATATTGACCTGCTCCGCCAGGTTGTTGCCCATTACCTCCTGTAACTCCTGGATATTGTCCTGTGCCTGGCCCCTGGATATTGTGTGGTCCAGTTGATCCTGGCCCAGTTCCAACACCACCACCCGATGGGTATTGTCCTGATCCTACACCTGTACCAGGATAATACCCAACTCCCGGTCCACCAACTGATCCGGGATGGCTTCCTGTTTAAAAAAACGAGCAGCTTAGCTAAATATACCTAGCAATGTAAGGCATCCCAAGACGAATCACTTACCTACTGGATATTGTGCTCCAGTTCCTGGGCCAGTTCCCACACCGCCGGTACCAGTTGGATATTGTGCACTGCCACCGGTAGTTCCTGGGTGCTGTCCAGGATAGTACCCAGTAGCTTGACCTACAGTCCCAGAATGGATAACCGAGTGCGGACCTGTTCCTGGGTGTCCACCATGTACGGGAAGATGGTGTACGGTTTGCTGCGCACCACCCGTTCCTACCAACACTGTTACTCCACCTGGATGGGCATACACTGTTTGTTTAGGCGGTCCTTGGCTGTCTGGAGGGCCGGGGATAATTTTCACTGGTCCGTGCCCGTCTAATCTGCTGTCAGAACCGATCACAGTTTGCTTTGAATGACCTGTACCAACTAATACAGTTAGGCCGCCCGTAGGGTTCACGACGGTGTGATCCTGGCCTGGCAGTGTGACACTGTGTGGAGCGGAATGGTAGACATCATGTGGACCAGAGCCTGGAACAGGAGGTCCAACTAGATGAGGATAAGGTCCTCCAACAGGCTGCCGTCCCGTACCGGATCCTCCAACAGGCTGACCTTGACTATCATGTCTTGATCCACCCGATCCAAGCGGTCTTCCATGTGCATCGAATCCACCGATTGGTCTTCCTTGCGCATCAGATCCTGGCCTTCCGAAAGGTCTTCCATAAGCATCAACTCCTCCACCAACTGTTCCTCCATCCCCAGTTGGTCTACCGTGAGCGTCGACAGAAGGTCTTCCATGTCCATTCCTTCCTGTTCCAAATCCCTCGACTGGTCTACCAAGGCCATCAACGCCTGGTCCTCGAGCACCAGGTCTTCCTGTTGCATCCGGTCCTACACCTCCGGTTCCTGTTCCTGCAGACACTCGTCCATTAGTTCCCGGACCGTCTACCGGCGGTCTTCCATGTGCATCAACACCTGGTCCACCAGTTCCAGGTCTCCCATGTGCATCAACACCTGGTCCACCAGTTCCTGGACCATCGATTGGTCTACCATGAGTATCAACACCTGGTCCACCAGCACCAGGCCCTCCAACAGGTCTGCCATAAGCATCAACCCCCGATCCAGCACTGCCCGGACCTCCAAAAGGTCTACCATAAGCATCAACTCCGGTTCCTCCCGTTCCTGGTCCTCCAACAGGTCTTCCATGAGCATCGACACCGGTTCCTCCAGTTCCTGGGCCTCCAACAGGTCTTCCATGGGCATCAACACCTGTTCCCCCAGTTCCTGGCCCTCCTACAGGTCTTCCATGAGCATCAACACCAGTTCCTCCAGTTCCTGGTCCTCCTACAGGTCTTCCATGAGCATCAACACCAATTCCCCCAGTTCCTGGACCTCCTACAGGTCTTCCATGAGCATCAACGCCAGTTCCCCCAGTTCCTGGACCTTCTATTGGTCTACCGTGGGCATCTACACTCGATCCGTCGGATCCGGGACCACCGCTTAGCCTTCCATGGCCATCAAACCCTGTTCCACCATGTGGAGGACGTCCATGAGTTCCAACACCTGATCCTCCTGTGCCAGTTCCTCCAATAGGTCTGCCATGTGAGTCAAAGCCACCCACTGGTCGACCATAAGCGTCTAACCCAGGCCCTCCTGCTGTTCCAGTAGGTCTACCGTGTGCATCGAAGCTGCCTCCTGTACCACCTGCTGGCCTACCGTAACCATCGACCCCTGAGCCGGGTCTCATCGAGTGCCCGTTAGTACCTGGGTCGTACGCATCCGGTAAACGCAGCTTATCCACAGGCACTTTTAGAGGATCGGGTCTGCTGTCTAAGAAAATTACAACATAATTAGCACGTCCCATTAGGAGTTCGATTACATACGCCACGCATACCATAAACGTAGCTGCCACCACCATCTACCGAACCGTAGCATGTACTGCAATCTCCGCCAAGCGATTGGCTCTGTGCTTGTCCCATACCGTTGGAGCCCACTGTACGAAGACAGACACGATCGGTTATGTTTCATGTGTTGCTGAGTATGACTACGAGCCGACTGTTCTGGCGCTTACCTACTACTGCCCTGGAGCTGTGCTGTGTGGCTTCGGCTTCAGCTTTGCCATCTTGGCTGTTACCGAAGTGAAGATACTGCGACTGGGTCTGGCCTCGGAAACTGTGTGAGTAGTTATTTGCTATTAGTTAAAAATCGGTCCTCATTTTTCGCACTGAAACGGATTGCTTCACTTACTTTCCGCGAATGTTTCCGTTTCGTTTCACTCTGGAGAGTGGGCTGTTATCTATGTCTATCGAGTTAAAAATCAGCTCTGTGGATTTCTGGAGAATTTGTAAAGAATATGAAATTTGGTGATAGTTCATCGTTTGGGCTGCAGTAGACAACTAATTCTGTCTACGTTAATCGTTCGGAAATAAGCTGAAGTAATTAATATAACCTTCAACACGGAATGAATAGGATTTTTTCAGACGTTTACAATAATCAACCAATCTTTTGACGCGAACCATTTGAAGTATTGTGTGTCTGTTCCTTCAACACCACAGCCTCAATGTGGAGCATCAATCTATTTGTGGTGTTATCAGTGGTGCGACTTATTTTTTGCTGGTTCTATACACATACACTGCTCTGAGGTAGGTCTAATCCAGATCGTTTTTTTTGTTTTCGCGTTTAACTTTATGCTTTGCTTCATCAGCATTCAGCAAAAATACGTTCGCAATTGTACAGACCACAAACGAGATTAACACAGGGGACATAAAATTGGGGAAAAGTAGAACAAACCTCCGTCCAGGGATTTTATTGGATTTTTCAGTCGTTTCTTGCATGCGTTCCAATTTTGTTACAACAAAAAGGGACGAAATAGAACACCAAAATCAAGTGCACCAAGCAAAAAAAGTTCTCGTGTTTCCGCCCGGGATCGAACCGGGGGCCTTCCGCGTGTTAGGCGGATGTGATAACCACTACACCACGGAAACAGCTGCGAAGAGAGCCGCTCTAACTGCCTATATGAACTCTGCTTCATGATCCTAAACACACGTACTGTTCCCAATTTTACACCGGGATTGCTCTTACAGCACATCAAATATTTCGAATTTTAAAAATATAGACACTTACGGATTGTAAAACTGCCGATTGTACCGTTGCTGCGCACAGCGCCAACAATATTAACGCCCAGCGGGTAGGGCGCTCCATTGGATATCGTCTTTTTCTTGTGTTTGTCCAATTATGTTATTCCCTTTTATGTTGTTTTTATTCTATCCGGGCAAGATTTAATTTTCACTATAGTTTTCCACTAAAGTCACGGGTGTTTGGTAACATGACCGCTTCTTGCACTAGCTGGCAACACTTTTCTGTTGCGTAACGCAACGAGACGCAGTAGCACCGATCTGTAGAAAGAAGAACAAATCAAAATTTCACCAAATTGCACTACTGAATCCTGGAACCACCCCGGAACAGAGGAAACAGAATGGTCCACACCTTTCAGTCACTTTCAGCACGTAAAATGAGGTGTGTTGTATTCACTTCGCGTGTTCACTGGTGGTTTGGTGCACTTTCGAAACTATTGCAGATGTATGGGGTCCCTAAAAGAAGAACACAAAACCTCACCAAGTTCTAGCACTTCAGTTTTCCTCTCGAAAGGGAATAACTTGCACACAGCAAGGAACAGCAATAGAATTGGCCGTTAAGTTGGGGCTGTCTCGACCAGTGACTGTTGCCTCTTTACACTTCACACACTGATGCTGCCGTCGTCTGACACAAGACAGCTACCACCGATCACCAAAGGCTGATTGATTCCATCTGCCACCGGAAGCGCGGGATGGATGTACCACCATCAAGAAGACTCCGACAGGCCCAAGATGCGACCGTTCCGGCGAACAGTCCAACGGCAAGTGATTGGCACATGGGATACGATTTCGAACCCGGAGGCTGCAGAGTTCTCCAGAAGTCGGACCTCTATAGTCCCGCTCATCTCTCAGAACCGTTCTTTGATCGTTTGGTTCGCCGAAAGCAGCGTTTGTTTTATTGCGTTAGTACGTATTCCCTCTCTTGTGTACATTCATGTCTTTGCTGGGCATATCTTCTTCTCTCCGGTGTGGAAGGAAGTCTCTCTACGAGTAGATTACTCAGCAGCGAATCAATGTGCGACACAATCAAAATCGAAAGTGATCGTTACTTAACGCATAGCTACAGTGCCATTTACTGTGACACAACACCGTCAGAACAATCCGTCCGTATGGAATAATAACGTATTACAGACGTTGCACCACATTTTCTAGTACAACATCTGTAATAATGCTGGGCTGTGTGCAACAAACCCGCCAGATTGTGATATCAATAACACAGTTTGATCTCCATGTTGTTCTAATACTTCCGACCATCGAGTTCACATAAAAAATGGCAACTGCTATTGAAGATGCAAAGAGCCACATCTGCGACAGATGTGTTTCAACTTTGGTTTTAGACAGTGTTGAGCATCTTGAAATGGGTTGGCATTATTGCTAATGGCACGCAAAATTGACAGCATCACAAGCCTTTCCACGATTAACATTAACCCGGTGGTCTAAATACGCGCCCATGTCTCTAAAGCCGCTGATAAGCGGCAAACGCGTACGGATGCAAGGAAACAAATACACGTACACGGTGAGCGATAGCGGCCTTTAACAGTGGTCGAACGCGCGTGCGTTATCATTTTGCGCGCGCATTATTAGCTCATCGATGTACATGTACTTGGCGTTTTGAAGCGGAAGAATACTTCTTGGTGTCCCCGTGGGACACATGACGGAGGCGAATGAAATCGCTGAAGCACAACAGTTTCAAATGGAATTAGTAAGGAATGGTTTAATAATCAATAATATACGCAGACATGTACATTTTAGCTCGATCGCCAGACGGGATATGGATGAGATGCTGGTGTGTCGGGCTGCTGTTTGTGATCTCATTGCGCACAGTTTGGGACCTATTTTAACAGTGTGACATTGACCCCGGTGTGGTTTCCGAAAGCGATTAAATCGTGATGATGACCGCCGCGCGTTCATTCCTATCAGCCCCGCTTGTTCTTTTACCAGATTTGGGAAAGAATTTAATATTATGCGAGACGCTGTTCTTCCGTGTCCGGTGGTGCTGTGGAATCGCACAGGTCCGGTGATCTGTTTAACGGAAACATTCATGTGACGAAGTGTAACGAAAGCAGTACGTTTGCTAGCAGCAGGTCAGCACGCACGGTTCCATAGTGTAGCGGTTATCACGTCTGCTTTACACGCAGAAGGTCTCCAGTTCGATCCTGGATGGAACCAAGGTTTCTTTTTACTACTACACTATCCCCTCTCCATTTACGATAAATCTGCCACCACATAAATAAGTAACAATAACAATACTTTTACCATATTTGACGTATGCCTTTTTACGCATCTATGTTGTTGTTGTTTATTGTTTTTATAGAGGCTTTGAGCTGGGCACACATCTATGCTGTAGTACGAAATATTCCAATCAAGTAAGTTTCCGAATAAGCTGCAGTATGGGGCAATAGTAGAACTTATTTCGACTATTACGGCAATAAACATCCTTTTGAGGTTCTTCGTTTCCATTCGAAGGACTTTATTCTCGGTCTCAGGCTGAGTAAAAGACTATGGGACGCATGCATGCAGGAGAGTTCTATGCTTCAAATGTTCTGTACACAAAAAAAGCAAACATTCCCCTGGAATTCTAGTGTTTTCTTGCTTCTTCTCAAGTACAAAGAAAGTGCCACATTGCTGGCCGATGGCTTCATCGTATATCCCACGTCAACTTGTGGCGTTGTGTCTTGATTGAATCGCGCAATTAGTGTCAAATTTTGAAACATACCACACCCTTTTACGTCCCACTGTACGAAGCTGTTGTACGTGTCAACGCGCGTTCGCCACTTGGTGTGGCATCTGTTCCGTCGAAGGGCCGTCCCTAAATGCAATAATTGATCAGAACTAATTAAAACCGGTCCGTCAGTATTCTGCCATTGCCCTGCCCTACTGGCTTATACGATCGTTTGTTGTAAGAACGTTGCGTTTCCTTCCCTTCCGAAGCGTCCTTACCGGGGATGGAGAGTTCTAAAACTCGATTGAATGGATCAGTTTTCATCACCATATTTAGAGCGTCCATTTGGAGTGTTTGCTTTTCGTATCTCTACTAGCCAGTTGCGCCCCTTTTGCGAGTGGGTGTTGAAACATTTGATACGATCAACTTAAACGCTTGCATACGCATCGAAACGCGCACAACAAACACGTTTAAGTGGGCGAAAAGTGTAACAAACCCATCACCCCCATACGCCCCAAAGGGCCGATGCGTGCAACGAGCGTGTGATGAATTAATTGAATTAAGGGCGCACACGATTATGATGCGATTAATCGCGGCCCGATATTAAGTGACAGAATGTGGTGCTAGCAGTTTGGCTTTTCCCGCCTCCGCGTGTGTCACAATTCGTCGCTTTCAGGCTCTCTTTTTAATTAAATTTCTAACCCGATCGATCGCTCGCGAGTGCAGTGCAAGCGCGTAGTAAAAACGTAACAAATAAAACCGTGTTGTGCTCTCGTTTCGCATGGAGGCGGCTTAATCGCTTAATCGGTAAAAGTAATTGGAACGAACGCTATTAAAACCCATCCGCCACTGTGTGGTGACCCCGGAAAACAGGGTAAATGAAGCTGAACGCATCAGGTTTCCGTTTTCAATGTTTTCCCATTTGATAAATGACGCCTGCAAACGTTTCATAACCGCATCGCGACGGATATTGGCATTAGAGATACAACAGTTTTAATCAATTCCATTGCACGAAACTCCAATCTGATGTGACTTTTCCTTGACACTCGCTAGTCATCTAGCGGTGCGTTATCTTTTCTCGGATGCCGAAAGGTCTTCAGCTTTGTTGACAAAACAGCTACCAAGCGTAACACAAAAGCACAAGAAACGCTGCGGAAATTCATACAACAAAAAAAAAACACGATCTACTAACAAATAGCGTCCACGAGGCCATTCGAAGATGAAAGCAAAAACAGCGAACAATTAGATAAACAATGCGTCAAGCATCAATCATAAACGCCCGTTTGAGTGTCAAAAGATCGGATCTCATTCCAGCTACACGACAGGCGAGCGAATGGGAAAATGTAGCAGCAAGTGCTGTGTTTTCCCTGTTTTCCACTTGTAACTTCAGAATGTAACCCTTTTTTTGTGAATGTAACCCGCCGCATGATGGCTCTTTTGCTTGCCGGGGAGGTGCTGATTAGCATAGAATCGAAGATGTGACGATGAAGGTGAAATGTTAAACGCCTCTCGTCAAACAGAACAAATTTACGAAACGTTTATTGTTGCTGACAAATTGTTTTTCTTTCTGCTGCAGGGTAAGAATGGTTAAAGCAGCAAGCAGCTTCATGTCACCATTTGTCATTGTTAGTGGTTGGTGGTGTTGAATGACAATAGGGGAAAAAATATTCGTGGAGGGAAAAAACAACAAGCAAAAAAGTTTCTTGGTTCCATCCAGGATCGAACTGGAGACCTTCTGCGTGTAAAGCAGACGTGATAACCGCTACACTATGGAACCGCTGTCGGAAGCCTCTCGCTCTACGCTCATGATAAACCGAACACTCGCTCATGCGCATTTCCAACCAAGGCGGTGTTCATTCCGAAATGAACTTTTGACTGCCAGATGAAGGTGATTGTACACGAGCAAAACCGCCGTCGATGGAAAATGCATCATTCGTTAAGGTAGGTGTACACGTTATCTTCTCTTATGATTTGCGATATATTATGACTCTTCTCTTATAAATTGAATGGAATTATCTAATTTTCAAAAATATTAAGATGAGAAAAGTAAACATGTTTTATACATATGCTATGAACAATGCTTTTCTACGTCACAACGAATTCCATCTCGAGATGATAAATGATTGTTACTTTTTCTTCGCTCATTCACAACCGTTGCAAGATCACATCAACATCATCAAAACAAATCAAACATTTCAACAAATCATGACACGATTTAATCATGGACGGTGGATTTCGGCAGACTTCCCAGCCACCCTCGACCGAAACTCGATTATCACCCTCACCGCAACCCTAGAAACGGTTTGGAAAAATGCATTCTGTTCACAATCTGTCTCGCGATGCGACCTTCGGGTGGATCAAGTTAAAACGCAACACGCGGGCAAAAGGGCCAAAGGCACACCACCGCGAACGTTATATCCGAAGCGAAAATCTCCCCTCCTTAAAATAGGGGTGGGAGGTTAGTCAATCGACGGTTGGAAAATTAGTTTTTTTCTTTCGCTAGTTCATAAATTAAAAGTCCGCCCAAAAAAAAAAACGCAGACGCACACACTTACACACACACAGTAATGATGCCACACTGGAAATTTAACCTGATGCTGTTGGTAACCGTTGTCCACACCGTTAGGAGAACTAGCAGTGGAGTTGCGTATCGTTAAGCGACCGTTAGCAGCGTACAGACAGAGCAGAACGTATGATTGATATCGAAACGGATGATACGCGATGAAATATGTAGTTTTGCGCTCGGTTTTTGGTTTCGGTTACGTTTCGGAAGGTCGTCCCAAGTCGCTTTGTTCGGTTAGGACGATGGTATCTAGGATGGTGAAATGCCCTGCAGCTAGTCATCTCACCGGTTCGTCAAAAACGACTGGTTAAGATGCGGATTTCAACAAACGGGTAGTCAAGGTCAGTTTCGGGCGTATCGGCGCACAAGGTTGGCGCGTCGTGTCCGCGCTGACGTACGCATCGGACGCTAATTCCTGGCGGCGGGTGAACGTTTAGGAGAATGTTGCATGCATTTCTTCACCGCCCAACCGCTCATTGATGCATATCGAACGGTCGTGAGATCGAACACGGTAATTACCCAACCATTTATCGGCCGGTGCGACAGGCGGGGCATGCAATGTTGCGGAGAATATTCCCATCCCACAAACGGAATGCTGCTTTTTATTGCGCGTGTATCACATTGACAGTGAAAGAAAGTTTTACAACCACCGCTTACAAAACTACGCTCACAACCAACCGCCGGTAACCTTCGTGCATCGTAAGCGAACGTGCGCATTCGCTTTCTTATCGTGTAAAAAGTGTAACAATAAAAGCATTGTTAAATACTACCTTACAATCTACACTTTTCTCCACTTCCTTGTGAACACGGCACCAGAACTTAGCGGCAAAACCAGTTATCGACAGATTCTGTAGACCCACCTCGGACAGCGCGGACCCCCCTAACACAGCGCACCAGCAGGCCACCTATCGATCGTAATTATCTAAGATGTGAACTCTGACCGATCGCGCCCGTTATGACACCGACCCCGACGGTTTCGTTCTACGGGTCGTGGTTGCTAATTGACTTACTCTTTGGTAGCTAGATGGTCACCATCTGGTTCTCCGGAATGCCACACAACCGGAATGGGCTGCAGAGACCCTCAGGGTGCACCTTACGTACGGGGCCCTTCAATCGACGGTTAACTTCCGGAAACTACCCACCATGCACTCTTCGCCCGGGAACTCGTTCCGCTGGTTGTTGCGCGCTGTTCGACCACCCGCACCCGGCGCCGGTACGGAAAGATCCATCAGGAACTGTTCCTCGAGCTTGAACCATTTCGTTTGCGTTTCGAACATGCGCCGAAAGTTATCGGTCGCCTGTTTCAAACTTTGCTGTCCGCCGTAGGTGGTGGGCAAGATCGATGGGTCTACCGAATTGCGTAGTTCGTCGCGTGTACGATGGAACTATTGCACCCGATTAACGAGGCGGAAATAATGGGAAATTGTTAGAACACGGTGACAAGCCTGCCGAGACTTCCGGCAGCAGTACCTTGAAGCGATCTCTTATCTTGGGACTCAGCAGGGGAAGCAGAATGTCCAGCAACATCCAGGTGATTCTCGGCACCTGCACCATGTGTACCTCCTTCACGAACATCGTCACGACCTCGTTGATGGAATCTGCCATCATCTTGACCTCGGTCAGCCCCCACGCACCGACGTGTGCCATCGTCATCCCGGAACAGTCCACTATCCAAACCGTCCCGTGCACCTGCGTCCGTTCGTACTCCAAACACGTGTTTATCACCAATGCACCCAGTCTCATCTGCAGCAACGCAGTCGTTTCCTTCGGGTCCATTGCGCCGACCCGCACGAGGATCGCCATGCGTCGCTTCCGCTCGAACCCAAGCGGTACGATCGCGTCCAGATCGAGCATCCGCAGCACATTCGGATGGAAGGTGTTCACCTCGTCGCCGTACAGCGTTCTCATGCGCATCAGAAACGCCATACCACCTTCCAGGGTTGCGCAGGCGTCGGCAACGTTAAACTTCCGGTAGCGCAGAAACCGCAGCAGAAACACTGCGTCCGTGCGACATCGTACGATCTGCGGATGTTTGGCGATGAACTCACGCAGCTGCGCGATGGACGAGTCGCGTGTGTCCTCGTTCTCGTGCAGGTCTTGCGCGGCTAACGCCCGATCACACTCGTCCAGGGTGGATCGATACGGCGCGTACTCCCGCGGGTGTTTGTCCATTTCATCTTCATAATGCATGGCGGAGCAGAAGGAAGTGACACCTTTTGACGTACAAATTTACACTAAAGTCGTGATTCTGATGCTGGCGAGAGAACCCGTATGACCCTGCGGTTAGAACTGATGCTCGATCCAAACTGTTTCCAGCAGCGTCCACCGCGTCCTGTCAGCTTTAGCGAGCTTTTTCCCCCCTTTTCAAGACCACGGGTAATCGATCGCTAATTGTCTAGTGCTTGTCCGAGCTTCACACGCTCATTTGCAATTGCATGATAATGATTCGTTTTGCGCGTGTGTTGGTAATGTATCTCCGGAGCTCGCTGGTCAAAGGGGAAACGGGTTGCTCTAGAAAGCGTCTAGAACTCAGTCAATAATATACTACCGGGTTGGTTGCTCGTGTGTGCGCAAAACCACACGTAGTGACATAAGGAAATTGCGTGAGAAAGGTCTGGCTGTTGCTACACATCTGTCCCAACACTTGCCATCACCAAACCGACTGGTGATTGAGTTCCGAGGTCTGCCGAAAAACCCCCAACCTAACGATCCAAAACGATACCCGATGTGACACAACAGGCGAATTGTGTGTGTGTGTTTTTCATGCCGATCGGAGGCTGTGCTATGACGAACTCAACATAAAAAAGAAGTAATTAAACGACCCACAGACCCACGACAGCTCTGCTACTCCGCAGGAACTTCATCTCCCTGCCGAGATTACATCCAGAGAAAACAGAAGCCCGATTGTGTTGCACAAAAGCGCTATAACGCTACAGAAACCGACCTTACCCGTGTCGGCGTGTTTCGATTTCGCAGTCATTGAAATTGAGGTTACGTAATGTGGTTGGGTTGCGTGCGTGCCTCATCATGATGGAGGGTCAAACCCTACCGATGGCTTGTTAACCCGCAAACACCGGGGCTGTCCTTATCCCGGCGTAAAGACACGGTGAAGTACAACGCAAAGGAAACGAAATCGACTTGCAGGAGGGCTTGGGCGTAGACCATGACCTATTCTGGACGCGACGACTATGGACGAACGCTACGACACTCTGTCCTTCACACATTTCGCTCACCTGCGCCTGCAGCTCATCAGCAATTTGCCTATCCGTTACTATCGGCACAGGGTAGAATGGAGCGCACAAGTGATCTGTTTGCTGTTGGCCGATCCATTAACCTCCTCCGCCCCAAACGATCCACCGTTCAGCTGGTCAAACAAAAGCGAACGTTTGTCTACGGCGCAAATGTATCCGAAAGCAGATTACACTAGCATTTTGGGGTTTCGGTTGTAGCCACAGCTTGTCACCGAGTCAACACGAAACACCGGAACACTGTGCTGGTACCCAGGTACACCGGTTTACCCTTTTATCGTGGGACTCGACAAACAAGACCTTGAATTTTGCATCCTTTTGGAACCAGATTGTTTTTTTTCACGCCCCCCCCCCCCCCCCCCCCCCCCTTGGGGTAGCATGGACAGGGAACCACTTCAAAGGTCAAACAGGCTGGTGGAGATCGATAGCGAATATGACAACAAACACGGGTGAACTTGTGAGTGCAAAAACTGTGTTGGACACAGTGGCGGACTCGGACTCGATCGAGCGTATCGCCATCTACGCCGTGATCCCAATATTAGAATAGGCCCTATTGCCAAATGCAGGAATGAGATACAACGACATCGACTGACGACATACAATCGTTTTTTTTTACCGTTTTGCATTTCGGCACAAGGCTACGCCACCGGCAAGAGTTGGTCAAGCGGTTTAATCAATGGTCAGCTGACGTAGACTCAAACCTTACCATATGGCCAAATCGGCCGGTCTGACTAATATGCCTTGCGAGTTCGAGGCCTCCCTTGCTCCCGAATGAACTCCGCCAACATTGTCGCCGAGCTTCCCGTGGAGACGATCTTCATCCGGGGCTCAAACCAGTTGCCCCACGTGATACCGGCCATGGGTGGAAAAGGGACGGGCGCGAACGAAAAGAAAGAAAGACCGAACGATGAACCAGCTATACCTGGGTGCGCAAAAGGTGACACCGGAGTGGAAAGGGAAAGTGCGGGTTTTCCACCGTGAAGAGACCACGCACGGTGGAAGCGCCTGGGCAGGGCCCGAAGCTTTCGCAGACCGATCGTGTCGATCGGCGGTGTCAGTTGGTGTTTGGTGGTGAACGCGAACAGGAGCATCCATTGGACCGAGCCGCGAGAATGACGGTCACGTACGGTGTCGAGAAGTGTCCGGACAAGTTCGACGAGTATCGGTGCAGCCTGCCGGAGCAGTACCGGAAGTTGGCGGCGGAACAGCTGCGCGAGGATGATCTGATCCGGAAGCAGGCCATCGATCAGATGCGCCAGTGGATAGCGAAGCATCCGTACATCCGCCGGTGCCGTACGGATTCGGTGTTTTTGCTGCGGTTTTTGCGCCAGCGCAAGTTTTCCATCCCGAAGGCGTGCGAAATGCTGGAACGGTATCTCGCCCTGCGGCAAACGTTCCCGCACTGGTTCCAGGGGTTAGACCCGTTCGATAAGACGATGCAGGCGCTCGGCGAGGAAGATGTCTTCCATGTGCTGGGATTCGACGCCAAGGGACAGATCGTGATACTGATCAAATCGCGCAACTTTCGCGTGGACAAGTACGATCTGGTCGATCTGATACGGTTTCTGCACATGAACATGGAGATCCTGTCGTGCGACGAGCTGGTGCAGGTGGCGGGCGTTGTGCTGGTGGTCGACTGCTACGAAGCGTCCATGGCCCACTTCACGCTGTTCCGGCTGAGCGAGATGCGCAACATTGGTCCGTACATCAATCACCTGCTCCCGATCCGCTGCCGGGAGATCCACGTTATCCGGCTGCCGAAGGTGGCCGCGTCCATCGTTGACCTGCTGTTCACCTACGTCAGCCCGAAGCTGAAGCACCGATTCTTCGTGAGTAGCAACTGTCGACCCGGGAGATAGTATTAGAAGCAGGCGAACGGCTTTTTATTGGTCGATCTTGGACGAGGAATATTGCAATGCAATTCACACCTCCGAATATGGAGCGCCGTTTGGGGTTTTGCTAGATGGGTTGGTGAAGTGACCATAAAGATAAAGTGTGTGAAGAAAGGTCTGCCGCTCTGAGACAAAACAGATTTGTAGGCCACAGTTTGGCGCAATCGGAGCGTGCTTACGCAACCGCTGGATTGTTGGGCGAGACCCAAACTTCCAACGGACAGTGTGGTGGTCTTGGTTTGAATTGTTTGGAAATTCCCAACGTCACGGGTAAGAAGCGGTAACGTCCGGCCTTGCAATCATCATGTGTTGCGTGCTTGTTGGTTGCTGCTCTGAAGTGCTCTATGATATTCCAAATCGCGTGATCCTCGATCGGCCAGATCCGATACTGATCGTGCGCGTAGTAGTAGTAGAGAGAAATCCGCACTTTGGCAATTTGCAATATTATCTACAAACGTGTCCGCGACTGCGGGAAAAAAGAAAGGGAAATGGACACCTCTCGTAGCCATCGTTGCCAAATCCGAATGACTAAAGCTACGCCGCCGATGCTGCTACTAATATACATAATATATGCACAGTGAATTTTAAATGCAACTCCGTACGGTATTCCGTACCGGTGCCTGTCGCACAGAAAGGCCAGGGTGTGTTGATGGTGGACTGACGGTTATTGTAACGGTTGAGTCGTCTGGATGATTACAGCTTTGTGGCGAATTGTTAAGAAGAGCCCGAGACCGTACGCTACCGGGTCGTCGAGATGGTTGGACATTATTGGATGATTATTGACGTTCAAAAATCCTCCGTCATTAGCTTGCGCTCCTGATGAAGTGATTAAGGCTCTGCCCTGAAATTAATCACCGAAATGGGGTTTAACCTTGAAAAGAGAGTTCGATGCAAAATTGGGTAACTGGAATGAGACTGGGCAAAGGTGTTCGATCTGCTCAGAATATATCTCAACGTGTAAAATGACATTTTGGCTGCACCTCGTGACGATATGTTTTGGAGAATGAATCTTCGGAACAGGTTTTTGGCACAGCGAAACTGATGATCTTACTTGGCAACCAAGCTCTCCAAGCATTGTCTGCATGCGTTCGCAAGCTTTCCAATAACTTTAAAAATATTATGCAAAGAGGTATAAAGTAGCGGAAAGCAATAAAAACTGGGATTGTTAGGTGACCACGAAACGGATCGAAACACGTTTTTAATGAGCATTTGTCGTTTTTTTCCTTCATTCACAGTTCCACAAGACAATCAACGAGGCAGTAAGCTACCTGGGCAAGACTCTGCTACCGACCGAGTACACCGAGGAAACTGAAGAACCGAAGGCACTGACACACGTCTACAGCAAGCGCATCCGCGAGAGCCGCGAAGAGCTGCAGATGCTGGACCAGATGGAGATAGATGTGGCAAAGTTTTCGTCCGTCTGGAGCAAGACTGGCAGTGCACCGGGCGGTATCGATACGGGCATGGTGGGCAGCTTCCGCAAGCTGGACATCGATTGACCGGATGTTATCTGTGTTACTGTGTGGTGTAGCAGGCTTTATGGTTTCTGAGCAGCAAAATCATGCAACTTTATTTATAAGTAATTTGATGTTCCCTTCAAGAGCTGCATCGCACACTCAAACTGTCTCTCCCTTTCCCTGTCACCTGTCCTCAATTCCTTTCCGTCCCACTTTTGTGGGTGGTGTTCGCATCACTAGCGTTAGGGTCTTAGGCTCATAGGGTTGTATCTCGTATTATATGCTTAGTAATAACTACACAAAACCATTATTCACGTTCCGCATTCTTCGGATGCATTGGATCACACGTGCTCTATTTTCCCGCTTGACGTGAACGTCAACATTTCAATAAGGTACGACTGGAAGGGCAAACAATGGGCCCATGCATGTAAGGATTACAATAAAAAGCTAAACGTAATAAAAATTCACTCTCAACATTGTTCGAATCAATCAGAAGCTGAAACGACACCACCTCGCGATGATGTTTAAACGTCGTGCATAGCGCTTGTGCGGCGTTAGTAAGGAGTTTCAAAATAGCGTCTACCGCCGTTCGGTCACTGTTTATGATCGATTTCTCCAGACATCCCGTTTCTTACGTCTTTTGCCGTTGCACACTTTGATCCGTAATCAAATCATGGTGGTGATTGTCCCCACGGCTAATTTTGACGTTCGTCGTCTGCCGTCCGCTGAATGCACTAGCGAGCCATTGGCAGCATACAGCAGATCGTTCGTTATGTTTTCGGTGCAGCATACACATTCCTTCCAACGAGCTTGTTTTTGATAAATGGCCTAGCATTTGTAGCGATTGTGTGTTTCTCTTTATTTTATGTTTTATGTTCGGGACGGAAACAGGAGAGTTTGTATGGGCTGCTATGGGAGCGGTTTCACTTTTAAATTGTGATTGCGTGATTGGGTTGATGTTAGCAAACGATTAACCCACGAATTTTTGACGTCTAAACATCCCAAACACACACACCGCCGGAATGTAAGTTACCTGGAATGGCGGATAAGTTTGGATCAAGTGCCAGCGGGCTTGTCCATGGTGACCAATCGGTTCGTTTCGTAGCTGTGTTTATGGTATTTCGTTTTTTAAGGATCATTCAAATTAACGATTACTACGAGGTAAGGTTTAGTAATGCCGTTAGACAATGTGAGTGGCTATTCGTGGTGTGTGATGTAACACGTCAAATCGAAATTCATATTTACTGAGTGTAACGAGTACGCCTAGATATTCAACCAGGACTCCAAGTACTCTAGGCGACTTCCGGAGTTGTAGATTGCTTGATGTATTATGACATGCACATTGCATACCTTCAGGCGTTAGTATCTACAATACTAACAAACAAAGTTTAGAGAAGGTTCTTGTTCGTAGAGCGCCTAAAGTTATGCCATTCGCATGAGACTGATGATTGTTTTTAGCTGTTTTTCCAGGTTTTTATCCTGAAAAATTTATTCTGTCACGATATTCATCAGATGATTGGTGTGGGTAGGTGCAACACCAAGCTTCTTTTTTTATAGTGTGATCTGAAGAAAAAGCGTTGCATATTTGAATGAATGTTGAGCAATTGTTGCAGATTATCTCCCAAAATAACGCTCGAAAAAGCATAGCAACCATAGCCATAATTGATTTACCCTTCAGTACGCACGTTCCTTCTTCCATCAGATATGTCTCCGGCAGTGATATAATTCTACCAGTCTAGCAACGCACACCGACAACTCTCGCACATGATTACTACGGACCACCGCACACTCCAAACAGGGTGGTTGTGAGAGGGAAGATACAAACACATTTGTTGTACGCACCGCGTCAGTGTGCTCTTCTGCAATCATTCACAATGATGCGATCTTTACGTCCGACACGCCATCGCTCGTGCTGTGCCTTCGCAAAAGTAAACAAATAAACCATAAACGTAGCAAACGGCGATGGGTCCCACTCTGAAACGCACCCAACCCTTCGCAGGTCATCATTGACAGCCGCTTCGTAGCCGGAATTTGTGCTGCCGTTCGATGAGAGCGTCTGTCTGTTTCACTGCGTCAGTCAGTCAGTCAATTAAATGTATCTCCAGACATGAGTGTGGACGCTGGGTGGGGGGAGGGGGGGGGGGGTAACAACGAGAGAGAGAGAGAGAGACAGAGAAGTGATCACTATTCAAAAACCGCTAGATCACAGTACCACCCATCAGCAGCGAATACGGCAACGAGTGATGGGGAGCAGCAGGAACGAAAATTCAACCCAAAACGAGAAGAAAAAAGCTTCGTAATCGTCCGCGAATGATGTTCCGGTGGAGGAGGGAGTTGTATGTTATTAAACAGCAACAGAACCGACCGGCTCCCGTGACGAGATTCCCAGTGTGCTCAGTGTGCTAACGGACGCGGTCTCGAAAACGGCACCACCATGGCACGCGCGCAAACGTTCTTCCCGTGTGTGGGTCATTCCGGGACAGGTGAGCTTTCCGCCCTACTGGAGGCGATTGCGTCCACGGAGCTGCGTGAAGATGACAAGCTCAGGGAGCAGTCGCTGACCGCGATGCGCGAGTGGATCCGTCAAAATGGACGACTTCACCGTTGCCGTACGGACGATCGGTTTCTGTTGCGGTTCTTGCGCGTGAAGAAGTTCTCAGTGCCGCGTGCTTGTGAAATGCTAGAACGCTACCTGACAATGCGTCAGACGTATCCGCGATGGTTCGCACGGCTTGATCCCGACGATCCCGATCTGGTGGCTGTGCTGGACGCTTGCTGTATGCTACCGATCGGGCGTGATCCGTCTAGCGGTCGCATAGTGATCTTCGGTGTAGTACGGAACTTTGACGCGCAGCGATACAACTCCGACACCATGATCCGGTTGAACATGCTCGTTGCCGAAGCGTTGCTGGATGAGGAAGCGAACCAGATTGCCGGGTTTACACACATCTTCGACAATGGCGGTATGACGATGGCGCATGTCACCTGCTGGACGTTGGACAACCTGGCGGGGTATCTCCGGAGCGTCATCAACTGTGTTCCGGTGCGTTTGAAAGAGAATCACTTCGTCAGTGTGCCGACATTCGCTGCTCAGATCAGCAAGTACTGCTTGTCGTTTGCCAGCGAGAAGCTTCGCTCCCGTATCCACGTAATTACCGCACGCTAGCACCACGTTCATCTCGATATCACCGACAGCCCTAATGAGGTTCTCTTCTATTTTTCCGGTGATCCAGTGTCACAGCACGGTGGAAGAGTTACGTGCGAAGGTGTCACCTGAGCTCCTGCCGCTAGAGTACGGTGGAAAGGGCCTCTCGCTGAAGGCTTTGAACGAACGGTTTCGGGAGTTCCTCCGGTCGAAGCGAACCACCCTGCTGGAGCTGGACGACATGGAGATCGATCTGAAAGATCCACGGGAAGCGTCCGTGCACGAGGACGTCGGTGAGGTGGTTGCGGACGGTGCCGCTGGAAGTTTCCGAAAGCTTTCGATCGATTAAATCGACGGCAAACTGTCCACGCCAGGTTACATTCATATCTTCTTCCTCGCCCCGTACGAAGTGCGTTTGAAGTGATAAGCAAACAAACATTGTCTCTCCACCACTGCCCAGTGCAGCAAAAAATTATCTTATCTCCAAAACGGGCTATGGTTGATTGTTTCACACATTAGCTTTGCCCAAAGGCAAACATCCATCGCGAACGGAGAACCGTGAAGGAGACTGGCTGCAGCGCTCGCTGGGTTCAACCGGTCAGGTTTTCGGCGCTGGAATTCTTGTTTAGTCACGCCGTTGCGAATGACGTAGCATTTAGCAATAAACAAATGCCAAATGATAGATCAAGATGGCGCGCACACGTTCAAAACAAGAATCCCCCTTCCAAAACCCACTTAAATCTATTAAACACCACATCAATCATATGCGGTATCACCTCGAACCCGACATTGAAAGTCAGAAACTAGTTCTGGGCGATTGTTTTCGGTGGTTGTGACTATGGAAAGGCGATGCGTGACCTGTACCACTGGTACACGTAATGTTTGTTGTGTTATGAGTTATGACGTAAAGCGAATTTAAAGGGATGTTAGAATATATTGTTCCAGTATTATGTTTAAGTTTAGGGTTGCACGGGTTTGGCAAAATAAATACTGAGCACGAATTGAACGAACTACATGTTTATTGCGAATATGCGAAACATTAATGGTGCAAATATGACAAGCGTCAGTAAAACAATTGAGTAGTAATTCTACTAAGAACATTTAAACAATGGCTGAAAACGCAATCCATTTGTATAAATTTGTATTGCAACTATCGTTTATTTTGTGACAAAAGCACCCACATTAAGCTTTCTTGTTAAATACTTCGAAGCTTTAAGCTCCATTTTGAATTTCCCGCCAAATTAAAGCTCTTACACAAAGCCGAGGGGTCCATCAAAGATTATTGCAGTTTTTTTTTAAATAAATATTTTTTTTAATGAAAATAGTTTTGTACTTTAATAATTTAAATTATTGTACATTATTTAACGAAAAAAGTAAGGCAATACAATTTAGCGATTAGCTACTGCATGAAAAATAACAGCAAGTCTATGAATTGTGGAACTAAAACTGGACATTCGAAGGGGTGAGTGAAATTTTGAGACACATAAACAATTTTTGGCGAATAATGTGTCGGTTGAACGGAAGATATTCTAGGTTGAATAACAAATACGGCTAGATCGTTCTTCATGAAATATATTGGGGCAACCTCCATCCGCAAGGACTGCCATTTCTGGATTTATAACTATATTTTTACCCGTAGCTGAACAGTCAGTCCGTCCTTCGTACATAAAGTCATGAAGTCATGAAATATTAGCAACATAAATTCATTGAGATAGGAGTTAAGTGGAATGGTCTGTAATAGAGATTGGAATTTTAATTCTTTTAAAGGATTTAAATCCTTGTTAAAGAGTTAGAACGAAGATTGAACTGTCGAACTCAGTCTTCAAGATTCACTTCATGATGTTAACTCACGATTTATTTCTTCACGGCAATCTTTAACTCACGATTTACAGGTCGCCGTGAAACACTCTTTTCGGAGTTAACTCGCAATTTAAATCGTGAATTGAAGGTCGCTGTGAAGAGTTAAAACTTTCTAATTTTGAATGATTTAATTCATTGTCACTGAGTTCTATCGCAAAGCGTTATAAATACTCATCCTGGTGATTTGAATTCACTCACTCCCTATAAGGACTTAAATCTTTCATTCATTCTGAATCATTGTGCACATCACTAGTCTGTACTAGCTTTGCAACTGTTACGGTGCGATCTATATTGCGAAGGTACTTCGATCGCGGGCGTTTATCGCGTAACGGATCCCTTTCACCTGCCTCAAATAGATTGTAACCTTGAAGAATTACTGCAGAGAATACCAAAACGCTATCTTGTTGCTCAAGGATCAGGGGAAGGAACAAAGAAATTTAAACAGGTTAACAGGAAAGCAAATCCTGTCCGCCTGGTACTTTATCTTGGCTAAACGAGCCTTTTAGGGCCGATACACTCTTGTTGTTGTGCTATTTGACTCTTACTCTTATGGCAGACGCGCTTGTTCCCATTCTCGTGTATCGTGCCCTTTGATGCTCAAATGTTTATTTGGGCAAGCGAGAAATTATTTTTTAAAACCGACCCGTTGCGTTCGCAATAGAAATATCGACTCGTTCCCAACAGCTACTATTTGAATTACACTTGATAGACTTCCATGTCTTGGTCTCGTCGCGTGCTTGGCACCATGAGGTCCAGTATATTTTTTTTTATTCCCGTTAGGTAGTGTTGGTGTTTTTCTTTGTGTTTCGAAACTCTGGTTTGAAAAATCATTAGCAAATCAGTAAACAATACACCTTAACGCTTGAGACTGAGAGACGATCCAAAGGCAATACGGACCCGGTAGAAGAAAATTGTCCTTGTAAAGGGAGTTAGCATCAATGGTCGTAAAGTTTTATGGTTTCATTATGGTATGGTGCGCATATTTTACAACAATTAATAGCACCACTGATAGCAACTCCGGTAGCTAAATGGTCATCAGGTTATCCTAGGGTTAAGGTCGGGGATATTTGCACTATCGTCGGCGACACCCGGCCCGTACTGCAGCAAGCAGCCGTAACCACTTCATGGCATTGAATAATGCACCTCAGTCCAGCGTACAGCATTTGCTCACTTGCCCAACCATACCACACCTTTGGACACGCCCTGCATCCAACCGTGTTCGAGACGAAGATTTCATCTCGGTTGTCCACCGGGCTACATCGTCCTACCAGAGTGATCCGCAGTCGTGTGCAATGACAGTTCAATTGAGCGATTGGGCAAGCATGTGGCCCCAAAAACTGAAACCGAAGCCGAAAGAGCATCAATCGTGGCAGTATTACGCCATGGGCCAGCATTTTTGCTGTTGTTGTTGTTGTACTTTTTGGAGGGATTCAAACCCATACCACCTATTCGAAGTGGTCGTCGTCACTTGAGCCGCAATGGCAAGTAGTGAAAGTACTGTCGAAAGCTCCTGCGCCGAAAAACTCCCGCAAGGAAAGGACCGACGGAATGGCTGGGCAATTGAATAATTGAACCTTGGCGTTGGATTGGGACGGATTTTCAGACGGGCAGAGATGCTGGCAGAGATGCTGATCGGACCGTTCATTTACCCATACGCGCGAGCCCGTGCGCGGTTTCTTTCTCTCGTGGTGTGGTGGTGTTATTTTACCATCCATTTGTAATCGTTCAGCAGCATCATTGCTCGCAGTCACCGTACTAATACGAATAACTTGCACTTTACGATTACCCAATTTTTCCGTCCGTCATGCAAAAAAGGGAACAGAAAAGGAAAGGATTGCGTAAAAAAGAGAGAGAGAGAGAACGGAGAGAGAAATATATACGCAGCATAAATTATGAAAAGATATATTGTGCATTTAAGTTGGTGCCGGTTTTCGTGAGATGTTTGTGCATATACACATGCTGGGGCAAGCCCTGCGCAAGTATGCGTACGTGGTTACTTATTAAAAAAATTGAATGCTATTATTATTTCAGATGGTTGAGCAGGCAAACAAATCCACATTGCACGGTTTTCGGTCAGTTTATGAAATAGCTATTGGGGGGTGGGGATAAGAGGGATTAGCGATGAGATATAAGAAACATTTTTCTTTAACACGTGCTGGTCAACTAATATGATTGCAACCCTTTTAAAACCAAGTTTTATTATTAAAATGCGTTGTACTCAATTCTCTGCCTTGTGATAAAAACTTATTGTCAACAATGAGGTCTGTGGTCCAGATAAGAATCGAACTCGCACCTTTCGTTGCACAATGTAAACAACCTACCGTTACCGCTATGAGATCACTTGATTCCATGGAATCAAAAGCCTCAGGTTATTAGACTACTTCTCATCAGTCGCCAGCAGCCAACGACCGATAATTGAAGCTTTTAAGTGAACAAACCATCCACGTCACGATGAAATCTACCAAAAACCCCCCCTACGGCCATATGAATAAGTGCTTAATGATCCTCCACATCTCCGGTAATTCTATTGCAACTTTCGCGCTAAAATTTCCATTCATACACACAACTAACGCGAGTGTCTTTTTCACTGTTGCACCGGATAATCGATTACCCATCCATCATTCGGTAGAAGTTGCAAACACCTCTAGCCTGCAGCTATTGAGCTGCTTCGCATCTCTGTCTCTCTTTCGTGTGATGATCTAGCATTCCTCCTAGTACTAAAAGTAACAAATTGTCACCTACGCTTACATGCAGCCACACATTACAAATCTCAATCTACAGGAGGTGCCCTTTTGAATGGAACATTCTCATGTAGCAAATAGCAGACATCCATTGACAAAAATCCCATTTCTCTCTCTCTCTTTCTCTCTGTGTTGCTCAGTTGCCATTTCCATTCCAACATGCACGCGCGTCATAGCATTCGTAACCCGAATCTTTAATTATTAAACCATCGATCGTGCACCTCGGTGGTTTATTTCGTCTTGATCGGTCGTCGGGTACGGTTGTAACGGTTGTCTTCTCGTCTGCTGTGAGTGTTCGTCAGTGTCAAGTGAGGAAAGAGGTGCGTCATTACAAGCAAAGATGCCGAGTGACGAGCTAGTGTTGCTTCCGGCACCGAACCTGGACAAAGCGCCCGCCCGCTACGATAACGAGATCGACGAGCTGGATGCGCACTGTCAGCAATTAGCGCGGGACTTTCTGCGTGAAAACCCGGCAATACGTGACCAGAGTCTGGCGCAGCTGCGTGACTGGATAGCGAAGCATCCGAGCATCAAGCGATGCCGCACGGATGCACGCTTTCTGTTGCGCTTCCTGCGCACCAAGAAGTACTCGTTCATCAATGCATCTACCATGTTGGAGCGGTATCTGGCGTGTCGGGTGGTCCATCCGCACTGGTTCAAGCGGTTGGATATCGAGGATCGGGAGATGAGTGATCTTGTGGATGCGGGCTTTCTCTACCCGGTGCTGGAGAAGGATGCACGCGGTCGAACGGTGATTTTCGGCGATGCAGGCACGTTGGACCCGAAGGTGTACACCGTGGGGCATGGCAGCCGAATGCACATGCTGGTGGGTGAAACGTTGTACGATGATGCTTCGGTGCAGTGTGCTGGGTTTGTGCTCGTGTACGATCTGTCCGGTATAACGATGGGAATGTTGGGGTTGGTGACGTTGAACGATATCCGTGATCTGGCGACGTATCTCAACAACGCAGTGCCGATGCGCATCCAGGAGCTACACTTCGTCAACACACCGAGCTTAGCGCTGAAGATCGCGAACTACACGTTGGCACTGATGAACGAGAAACTTCGCAACCGGATCATGGTAAGAGAGTGCACACGCATTGCGCAGTTACGAAGTGATCACACGGAGTAAGATCTCGTTTTGTCTATATCCACAGTGTCACCGCAGTTGGGAGGATTTGCACAAAAAGGTTGACAAGCAACTGATCCCACAGGAGTACGGTGGAGTGATCCCGAAGGAGGTGCACATTGCGGAGTTCAAGAAACGCTGCCACATCTACCGTCCACAGCTGCTCGCACTGGACGAGATGGACTACGAGGTTGGACGCGATCTGGACAGCTGCAAAAAGTCACACGTGGCCGAAATTGAAACGGGCACTATCGGCAGCTTCCGCAAGTTGCAGCTCGACTAGCAAACAGGGAATGCAACCGGATCGGATGGCGTAGTTTTTAACACAATGGGTTCTCTTAGACTGTGATGTATCTCTTGTTCGTTTGTTAACATATAATACTCCCGCATGTTTTCATCTTTACCTTCAATACTTATTACTCTGTTGGAAAATGGTGGAACTGAAGGTACTTCACCCTGCGTATGGTAATGATTCGAATAATTTGAAATCCTCCTCCGGCGGGTTTTGGTTTGGTAGTGTCCGGCACAAACATCTGTTGACATTGCGCGTAATGACAATAATTAACACCTCTGTGGAACAACGCTGGAACGAAGATGGGACCATAGTCAAGTGAAACACAGACTTTGGTTTCTCATCGTGAAAGATCGAGCGTCGGGTGCGCCGATGTGACCAGAAATGATAATCTTTATTCAAGGATGACCCTCACGCGAGGTGTGAAGGATAAGCTATGGATAAACCGTCAGTATAACGATGAAAATTTCTACAGTTCACGTGAATAATGCCTAATGGAGAGTTTGACAATGTGTATATTTGTAAAAAAAGCATATATATTTTATACATTAAAAAGAGTATTTTTTAACCAAATTAAACATGTTTTATGAGAGTTTATATTAGATAAATAGTGGCGCTACCAAAGAGAAAAAAATCGTCTCAATCATGCTTCATCGAGCATTATTATGCTTAGCATATAGTCGTGACGTTATTCTACACCCGCTTCCTGGTTGATAAAATCATTGGGAATTACGTGCTGGCAATGTTATTATACACAACATAGCCATTTTGACGTCATGTTTACTGTATATTAATTAATTCTGCAAAGCGCACGAAACTTTTTGTTTTGGTAACAGAAGATGAAAATGATATTTTGAAAACGCCTAAAAGTATGCACTTTGGTTGACGAAGTTTGACGGCAACCAATTGCCTACCCAACAGGGGCAATTTAAAATGATTCGAAACGAATTACGATCGTTGTGAGAAAAACATGCTTCTTTTTCGCGTTTTGTTGAGCAAATCAATTACACACTATCCACCATCTACCTAACAACAGCTCGTTCTTCTGCACCACCCACAATGTTGCACTCGCCCATTCCTAGCACAAACATTCAATATTACTTCTCGATCCATTATTTTGTCACTTGCCCTTTTAACTGCATTCCCGTGCGGAAAATCGATTAATGGTAATATTTGCTTTTCACCACGAGACCAGATTTATCATTTCGATCGTTTTGTTGTTTTGCCTGCTCTCAAATATAAACAATACTTTTTCAGGTTAGGTTTCTGAACCAGGGAAATAAAAATGCATTATATTGACAACTAAAATGTTGATTGAAACATAATTAAACTATTCCTACCCAGTTAATCTTGTCAGAAATCTACATCCAATTCAATAGTCGATTCAATTATTCATTACAAAAGAATAAACCAGACATGCCATCATAACTCAACGGCAATCAACAAAATACCTTACCGTGCAGATTTTACTACCGTCATTTCACTTCGCACTGCGAGAGCTACGTGCGAAGCATCACCGGTTCGTCGTCAAGCACCTCGCGACGAAAATGGTTTCCGTTGCCAAAGCCCTTGGCCACGCTCATCCGGTAATAGGACACCAAAACACCGATCGTGTAGTACCGTGCAATTCATTCGGAAATTTTTGATTGATTCTCAGTAAACTCATGAATTATGAATAGCCCGATACGCCTGCGCCACGTTGCCCGAGTCTGCCGGCCGAAGAAAAACACATTACACCAGGCAAACGAAACTGTACGCCCGGTGCGTTTGGTATCGTTGCACGTGTTGGCCGGCGTCGTCGTATTGACCTTAGTATCAATGGAGAAACACATAATGGCGATTCAAGGCGTATGTTCTGGAGGCGTGATAGGAAAGTGATGGAAAGGAGCACGGAGGTGATCTAACCATAACAAAGCCTACTAAAATTACTACGATCGCTCTTTTGATGGTGTTTATTCTCCATATTACTGGTTATATTATTGTGAGATTTCATAAGATGAGAGCATTAGAGAGGCTTGACTCTAGCTACAGTGAGGGTTCAAAACTGTATGGTTGCAAATTGGAACAAAAACATTGGAATTTAACAAGTTGCTATAATCAATCTAAAGTACAGCATATTGCACAACATCTTTCTTCGAATAACTAAATTAACTATGATTCTAATATAATCATAAAACAAATATAAATCGTGCTTGATAGTTAGTGAAGCAAAAGATCCTTGTAAAAATCCTTTCAGGTTGTAGGTCCACGGAGGGCTTGCATTTCCTGCAATAAATACCATGGAACTCCCCCAAACTCTCTTTGTACAAAATTCTCAAGCAACTTTCGTTCAAAGGTCGTTTGTACCAGACCACCGCCTAAGCGATATCTTCATCAGCACACAACGTGCAAAACCCCTTCCCACAAAAACGCGCACGATCGTTTGCAGCTCTCTTTTCTTTCCACTTTGCCGGCAAGATATGCCTGTTCGAACGTCAATTCCTGCGCTGACCACGGTACCGATCGGTTGTGTGCGCTCCCAAGCGGTTCCCAGTTTCCCAGAGTGTCGCCGTACGCTTCGGTTTGCGGTGCAAACAGTGACCGTCGAGTAGTGTTGAAAGTTTGTCACAAGTGCTACGTAACGTGTCGGTGGTGATCTTTTAAGACGCACCACTTGGACGAGAGGCGTCGAGGCCACTGGAAACCCTGCCAGGATTACGGTGACAACTCAGCAAACCCGGCTAAAAGTGAGTGCAAATTTTAAGTGTTTTTTTTTTTTGTTGTTGTCTCACCGACGGCTGATCTTCCTACCTTGTGGAGCAAACATCCCATTACGTCGGTTAGCGAAACGGTGACCTAACGAAGAGTTTGTGGTTCTCCCATATCGTTGGTGACCTTTTACCCAGTGTTTCGGCTGATGGTTGATGCTCATTAAGCTGTGCGCTGATTAGGTCCCTGAACGGTGTATTTGACACGACCTTTTAACATCGGATCTGCAACTTGAGTGAAATGTAGCACTGCACAAGCACTGCCCATCTTTAGAGCGTGGTTCAAACGGACGAATAAAAAACGGCTCCTAATGATTGGCAAACTTTTAGTATAGCAATTCACAGTTTCACGGTTGGCTTCACGGTGTTTGACTTACTTACGGGGCTGATCGATCGATACATACCACTGTGGTGCAACCCGATTAGCCCACCAGCACCCTCCGCGAGGAAATGGGAAGGGGAAAAGCGGGGCGCTTTATTTTGTGTTTATACCCCTTTTATAGAGTTACCAAAGGCCCCCAAAGTATCCCTCTCTAGCGTCTTTCTTAGCACAAGCCTTTCACTCGGGCTCTGTGTCTGTGAGACACAGACCATATGTTGCAGGCGATCGTACATTAGGAAAGGAAGGAGGAGTGTGTGTGTGTTCATATGTGTCCAGCCGATTACTTCTTTGTTGGAGGTTGCAGAGCTCTTTCGCTTTATTGAGCTGCAGCAGCTAGTCGCGATCGATTGCATAACATCAAACAAATCGGCGGGCCGACACGAATCGACTATGGGGTCGACTATGGGGAGCAGTTCAAGAAACTCCGACTATCAAGTTCTCAGTGTTCGTGCAAAGCAGAGACGAACTGTCTGTGAGGTTCTGCGGCATAGAAACAACGCACGAGAGGATTGCTAACATCTGCTTTCCGTTAAACGGTTGTGCCAAGCCGTCTGTGTCTGACACTCCCAAAGTTGATAAATCACTCGGCGAAGATGGCCAACAGCATCGCCAAAAGCCTGAGTCAACTCCCTAATAGCCAGATCATTTATCAAGGCATCCCCATCCCCAAGAAGAAGCAAAAAAAAACATGGCGTTAACCATCGATTCGGTTCCTGGTTCACGACATATTTCACAGTGGATGGAAAACAACCCACTCCCTACACCCTTTATGGAATTCACCCCACTAATGTTGGAAATATTCGCACTCATATCCAGCAGGTGTTTGTCCGCGGACGGTTTACGGACGCAGCATTATATTTATGGACCGCGGGTTCCCTGTTTACGGTTTGGAGGTATGGAATTTTATTTTTAAAGCGTCCATTCCGTACATAGCTTCTTGGCAAACAAGAAACGCTGCGCGCGCGTCATTATGCCGCTGCTCCAGGACCGTTTTAATGATCTTCGGGGAGAAATTGACCGGTTGGGTAGGTGATGATAAGCTGGCAGTAACAGCTGACCCACCAAAAAAGTAAAAGTTGGATAAGCCGAAATACATCATGTTTAATGCCATCACGGTGTTGTTTGGTTTGGCTACTTTTCTTCTTCAAGTTTACTTGCTTGAGATTCTGGTGGCATGATGTTCTCAAACGATCTACTCAGTTTGTATTAGTTCGCCTCAGGTTGTATTGGAAAACCAATTTACAAGGTTTTGGGAAAGCTGATACGGTACAGACGACCTACCGAACTCACCACTCTTCCACCTTCTTGATCACCTTCCTCGTCACGCTAACCGGAATTTGGATTGAATTTCCCTCGCTACTGTTAGCCACCCCCTCTCCCGGCCCGAAATCGAAGAAAGGATGTGATTTTTCAGACAACTCATCGTTGTCTAATTTTGCCCGTCAAAGCCGCAATTCGTTGCGGACCGCGAGCACTTCGCAATCGAGAGCGAAATAGTGTTGAGTGACGCGAAAACCTCCAACATGAAAGGTACTCGGCCGATCACGCGAACCAAATACCTTCAGACCCTGGTCACATCCTGTGGTGACGGCGCAAAATCGAAGCGACCTTTGCGTTGTGCTAACGTCATACGGAGTTGTAGTCGCCAAAATGTTATTAGTCGCTTATTGAAACAATCAATTTTACTGGACCCAAAACAACGCAAAGAGGAAATTAAGAGCCTGCACGAGATTCCACCCAAAAAAAACGGGAAGTTTTCAGAAGTTCTTGAAATGAACTCGCATGTGGTTATGAAGCAAATGACTACGATCCGCGTCAATAACCAGCGTGCGGTGTGTCGTAATATAATTTCATGCTTAATTAGTTCATTTTCAATTGTTTGGGCCATAACAAATCGTCAACAATTGCATCACAACATATTCTTGGAGGTCGTTAATCTCCGAAACTATCACTTACGATAAGCTTTATTCATTATAGCATCTCTACCACGTTGAACTTCATTGTACATGAAATAGGAACTCAAACTGGTAAACATGACTGCGTCGTAATTGCAATGCACATTTTTCCAAACAACCACACTTCCAAAACAACCGAAATATAATCCATTTGGTGCTAAACACCGATCGTTACTTATTCCTCCTTCACATCGCTGTGTTGTACTCTCCCGCCATAGGAACTGACCTTTGGGATACACGTCACAACAACTCCTTCCACCGGATCACAAATATATTTTTCGTTCCGATCGATCCGAACCGGACGGGCCACATAAATAGGCCACAAAAGCGGTACCGGCCTTTTGTCGGAGGAACTGGAGCAGATAAATTCTCTTCCGGTGTATGCGATGGCGGTAAAAATAGACTATTTATACTCGCATGATTTACCGGCCCGGGCAGTAAGTCGTGCTGATTTTGTGGGTGCGTTTTGTTTTCTTGTGAAATTTATTGGAAGGTGTATATCGAGGTATTAGCGTGCCAATAAAAAAGCATACAAAGATCTTCTTTCCATGAATGAGAAATTAATGCGCTTGAGATTAATTAGTCATTCCTCACGCGTTTTTTTTTCTCTGCCCGCGTCGAGTGGCGAACGATCGTGATTAAGCATTCTGGGCGGAAGCTCTGGAACTCGTCAAGATTACCACCGCGGATCGGCGGATGAGCGGAGCGGCACGGTCCGTTTTTCCATTTTCGGGACAGCATGCGGTATGGGTTTTCCTTTCCGATGAAGCTTCACCGGAATTGGCACGAGTTTGTGACAGCCACGCACACATAAATTTGCAGTTTGCTGCAGTATGCTAAAGAATTGCTGCTCTCCGGTTGGAACGACGCTTCGTAGCAGGGAGATACCTATTTTGGTAATGAGTTGATTCCGTGCCGAGATTAGCAAATGAAGATGTGTCAGATACGCAGGCTGGGTGGTACAAAATAACATATAACAGTGCACGTCTCGATCGAGACAAATGGTTGGGGCTGGGACAGCATTGGCTCATTATAATCTGTTGCGTACCGATAATACTCTATAAATGGGGTTTATTTGGGACGCTGTCGAAAGCATACGCATGACCGGAATGCGGAATGATGCGCGTTTACACCCATAGCTCTGGAATGTGCAGAAAATTCAATTAGCTGTGGTGAAATACAATTGAAGTTGTCATTTTAATACTAGGAATACGATAAAAAGTGGCTTATAATGAGAATATGGCCTGACATTTAATAGACACTGCGAAAAACTTAAATACAAAACAAGTGAAAAAAAACATATTGCAAAACTTCCTTTACGTACAAAAAATCATATAGACTCCCCATTCCCCACTGTCAAACTACAATACACCTCATTATCGAGACGGTATTTGGATATCAATAGGCACGCACCGACAAAAAAATGACGACCAAACGGATTTCAAGGCCCTTCGGCTGTCGGAATCTCCACTCCATTAGTTAACGGACACCCGCCACCCAACGCGAACGTACTCGAGGTCAAGTTCATGAGCGTGCGTGCGGGAAGATGTTCTCCTCGGGCGATGGAACCACGATCGGTTGGTTCATCCAACATAAAACAGCCACCATCTGGGCACCGAGCAAGACTTCTAATTTCGCCTTAAGCGAAAAGGGCGTGTACTGTGTGTGCTGAAGCACCAGGAAGAATTTATCGACGCACTGTTAAGTCCTTCCGCTGAGCGTCTCAGAAAGTGTCGCTGGTAAAGTACTTCCGCTTGTCTAAATGGATACGTGTCAACTTTTGACACACTTCTGCCGGGAACTAGCGTAAGAACACAATTTACATTACGATCGTTCAAACATTACGCAACGTGTGAGGCTCTGTTTAACGTTTATGTGTACACTGGGTGTCTTCATTTTGCAATCAATTCTGAGAATAAACATTTTGAGTGACCGACTACCTTCAATGCGATTACATATTTAACTATGCGCAGGGAAGATGGCAAGAGCTTTGGCTGATTGATTGTATCGAGATGTATTTATACTACGCGTGCTTACCGCAAACACCACACATTGCTTTTGATTGCATGCTGGTGCGGTGCACTCAGATCAATATTGATACTCCATGTACTATATTATTAAAGATTTCAAATCTTTGCTTCACAATATCATGGTCAACGTTTTGGACGATGCCGGTCTGTTTACGAAACTGTTCATATTCCATTCCCTTTTCAAGGTCGATTCGAGTGAGAAAGTTTACCATCGGTCTGATCGAACTACGGTTTATTTATAGCGCCCGCCACTACTGAATAGCCTTCATTCAACTTCTACTCAATCGATGCTTCCTTCCACACAGCACACTACACGCACCACAATGGACAACGACTTGACGGTGCACAGCATATGTGCCAGCCCGGCCACCTACCAGCAATACACCTGGACGCTAGCAGACAAGCTGCGAAAGACGGCCAAATCGGAGCTGCGCGAAGATGAACAACTGCGATCGCAAGGCTTGGCACAGATGCGGGAGTTCATCGCCAAAAGTCCACACATCAAGCGGTGCCGTACCGATGCGCTGTTTCTGTTGCGGTTTCTCCGCACGAAGAAGTACTCGATACCGCAGGCGTGCGCCATGTTGGAGAGGTACCTCACGGTGCGTCAGACCAACCCAGCCTGGTTCTACCGATTGGACATTGAGGATCCGGAGGTTGAAGCGGTCATCGATGGAGGCTACATTGTGCCGCTGCCGGAGCGTGACGATCATGGCCGACAGGTGATACTGTCCGTTGCGGGAAATCTTGATCTGAGCCGCGTGTCTTCCGCCCTGCTGGCACGGGTGCACTTCCTCGTGCAGGAGGTGCTGGCCGACGATGAGCCGTCACAAATTTGCGGGTACGTGCACTGTGTGGATGAGCGCGAGCTGTCGATGAAGCTGATGGGCATGTGGTCCCTGGTGGACATCAAGAAGGTTGCCGATTGCATACAGAACGGGTTGCCGAGTCGTATCAATGGATTTAATCTGATCGGTCTACCGTCCACGGCTGCTACGCTGCTCGAGTTCTGCGTGTCTTTGCTGAGTGATAAGCTACGCAAGCGAATCAACGTAAGTACAGGGTAAAGTTGGTTGAAATTTCAGGAGTCAAACATTCAGCAGCCCTCTCAATTTGAGGATTTCTGAGGATTAGTATTGGTTATCGTCAAAACATTCCGTCTGCCTATTTGGTGAGTGTATTAGTCGGCCAAGACTCGCCAGACATTCATCAATCTCGTCTATACTCCGTCCACAAAGCTATATGAATTTCTTAGTAACACAATGTCCATGCCTCTAAGATGTTTCGTTACACTCTTGAGTAGCTTTATTTTGGAGACATTATCAACCTCAAACATGTTGTCCTGTAATCGAGTACTAAAAAGCAATGGTGCCGTAGTCCTACGATGGACTCAACATAGCGAAAATCTCGAAACAATTTACATCTGCATCCGACTTAGTAGATTATGTGGCCAACAGAATAATAAGAAATAGTTGACGGTTTAAGTGAAGGGTAACCTCACTTATTGCATCCCGACTCGTAGGAAAATCCCTTTTAGCGTTGATCTTGACTTGAAGACATAAAGAGAGAAAGACACCTAAAGCCCCGTGTAGCAACAAAACCATGAATCTTGACGTTGCAAAATTTCGCGATCTGAAGATCATTACGACGGTCGTTGTGAACCGGTTTATTCGACGCGACATTTCGTCTACGATCCACCGACAAGCCTCCGGTTAAAATTGACAACAAGGTCAGAGAGAAAAGCTACCCGTTCACGCGATACCGATCGCTCAGGGTCACTATCACACTAATGGAAGAACGTTTGCCCGTAGCAAAGTTGATTCGCGAAACTTTACCCATCTCCATATAAAAGACACAACCTAACCTTCGTCGGTTTCGACTTGAATTTGAATGCACTCCATCATCTGGAAGCTGCAGCCCACTCGGAGACCGGGTTGTTAAAAATTTGATTTTCAATATCGTTTCTTCAATCACATTTTTTCTTATCGTTTTCTGCTTTTTAGCCCTAAAGTTTACCTTCGTCGTTGGCGAACGATTTGGTTGTCACTGAACTCTGTTATTGGCCAACTGTGGCTAACTCGAAAAACGGGTTGACGAAATTTGCATTCTCAATATCTTTCTTCTTTCACCACATTTTTTCCTGTCTCCTTCCTGCCCGTCTGCTAGCTTTTCCGCACCGTGGAAGACTTTGCCGGCAAGATAAACCGCAAGATTCTGCCGAAGGAGTACGGCGGTACCGTACCGATGGCGGACATGATCGCACAGTTTAAGGAGCGGTGTCGCCAGAAGCGGGCTCAGCTGCTGGCGATGGATGAAATGTGCATCGAGCTGTCCAAGGTGCCAGGACACTGTGCGGATTCGTGCCGTCGGGATCTGGATGCCGGTATGATTGGAAGTTTCCGCAAGCTGGAGGTCGATTAAGGACGGGACGGAACAAAATTAGAGATTAAGAAGATTGTATTATATTTCCATACTGCAACAATGCTTGCTAGTGATACGATGACACAAACGATCGCAGAAGGATGGAACGAACGGATTCTATTTGACATGGGAACACTATTGGTGGTATTCATACGATGTATCTAATCGCGTACTAATGGATTGCTACAGATTCGATTATCCTATATCCGCATCACTACCGTAGCCCGTTTTACGATTAGCGCCAGCGACGCGCAGGAACTGTAAGGGAATGTTATGCAACGGCACCAGAACCGAACTCGAAGCAAACGCAAACGCCTTTAACGCTCCATTTTCTTCAAACTGTGATTTTGTTTTATTACTTTATGCTCGTTTCTCGTAAACGGTCATTTTCGACGTTGTTCTGTCATGATCAAAATTGCGGCTAGCCGTGTTTTACTACCATCCGTGTGGTCACTTTGTTGTCACTGCAACGGCTTAAAGACTCCGTATCGAAACTCCCTAGAAAGAGACAGACGCACCGAGGCAAGATTGCGATTGCGTAACTCCGTAACAATCCTAATTGCTATCAAAGGCACAAACGGTGGCGAAGCACGTAACCGGTGCAGCGGGACAGAAAGATGTACGTTACTTTAAATCATAATCGAAATACGAATAAAATGGATGGTGAAAAAGAAACTAACCCAACACGCGAACGACAACACACGGTTACGACTTCTCATGGTTGACATTTTGCTTTTTCTTTTGCGTAGTCGTATCCACCCCTTTTTGGAGGGGTAAAGTAAGAAAGAAAATTGCCTCTTCGATGCGAGGCCTGCAACTCTCCAATAGAGGAAACTCGCGCACAGGTAGCGTCGCACTGATAAGGAAGCGGTGCGCGAAAGCTAAGTACACGTGAACTACACGCAAAGAGTTGATCATAAAACAGCACTAAATCGCACGCTACCGCATCTCTGTTCTCTCACCGCCAATAAAGCTGCACCATTCAAGTGACGGTGAAAAGCGAAGGAAAATGAATGGCGCTTTCTTGGTGGGTTTGTGGCGACGAGCGGCTCTTGCGGTGTGTCGCATTATGCAACTTCGTCCATACACTGCGAACGATACGATAAGATGCGGTAAGGTGCTCCTTTTTTATCGACTTCCTGCTCAGATGACACATAACAATTTGCATTTTAGGCCGTTTTGCGTGCGTGTCTGTGTGTGTGTGTGTATTTATTGCCGATCTTTCGCCATCAAATGAACTCCGAAGAAGGTCGACTACCTGCCGTCCTATGCACGCCTTATCCGAATGACCGAATCCGCGAGCAACCTTAACTCTCGTAACCTTAGACCGCCTGGGGGACGAGGACGAAAGAAAAAAAAAGAATAAAAAACACATACACGAACAAACTGCCCAAATCTTATGGCCCGTAGAAACGATAGCGGTTCAAAACTGAAACTGGTGTGAAAACGTGTCCACCCTGATCGTGCGCCGCTCACCCCTTCGCTGGTTGATCATCGGGCGGGCGAGGGTGAAAAGCCGCCAAACAGGTTCGTGCCTCAGATCGATGATTGGTCATTTTCCAAGCCATGGCCAAACGCCGCTACCACGCAGCTCTGTAGCTCCGTGCCTCTCGTGGATTGAGGTTATTCACATGCACCCTCTTTTGCACTACCACCTTGCAAAGTACGTTCTAATCGTGGTAAAAATGGTAATTGAGCGGGTGAGTTCTAATGCACAGCGCTAACACATGCTGTCTATATGTGCTGGTTAGTGTTGTGGTAGGCGCCAACATTAATGTTTGCCTCAACCTGAATTTTCTCCAGAATGCAGTAGGCATTAGCTAATTGGCAAGTTGGGATGAAAGCGGATCTGCAATATGCATGGGAAACGTTTTGTTGCTCAATTAGCAAGGGTCATACGGTCATTTTCAAATTGGTTTTAGGTGTAGAAAGTTTGTTCTACTTTAAACTCTTAAAATTACAGATTAACAGCATTGTATTTTTAACAGAAACAAAATCATTGGCATTGACATATTAATTACTAACAAACGAAAGGCTTTTTTGTTGCGTAATGCATAATATTTAAATTCTAATAGCAACAATTTTACATTCAAAACGGTGAGAGCACAGAAAAAAAAAGTATAAATTTCAGCTCCGTTTCAAATTTAAAATAAAACATCGAATCAGCATGTCCGTAGGGCGTCCCAGTGTGACAGAAACGAAAAAACATCGAAACATCGCTGATCGTTGTTGGGTAGACATGGAAGTTCGCATACATGTGACATACATGTGTACATGTTTTAATGCCAATTATAGTTTGTGTAATGGTGTGCATTGAAATAATTTCATATTATTTTATAATAATTTTAAGCTATTGATTTGAATCTGAATATTTAATTGGAGCTGTTAGTGTGATGTATGTTCAATAAACTTTTTTAGTTCGAATATTCATCCGCATTTAAGTTAAAATGTTATTCAAGATTCAAATTCTTGGTCTGAAGAGCCGATTTCTAATACAATAGATACACACGAAGAATAAACTAATTAAAGCTGTAATATAATCGGCTTTGAAGCTGCAGTGTACAATTGTAGATATAAATCACAGAAGTGCTTAGAAAAAACTGATGATCTAATGATCTTTTTATCTTCCCTCCTAGGTTTTATTCATTTATATATAGACTGGATTTCTTCCTCAATTTGATAAATTGCTTACACTAAATGATGCTTTTTATGGCGCTTCATTATGCTTCAATCGCTTTTAACAATTATCTAACTTATATGTTATTACTCTTGATGCTTCCTGAAGCCTCTAGCCCACAGAAAAAATAGATTAGTTGATTAGCAAGACAGCAGCGCACAGGAACGCGTGCAAAAAAGCTCAGAACCATGATTTTATTTCTCATCAGCCCACGAGCCAGCGACACAAAAAGAACTGGTTTATTTTCTCATCTCCTAACACCAACAAGTCTTTCGGGCAAGATAGACCGCTCTCCGTTCGAAAGTGAGAGGATCATTGTGCGGAACCTTAAACCGCAAACACGTCGCCCTTGCGAAACGAAAGTGAAATTTCCCAACACTCGCACAGCGCCCAGAGGGTGCGCTCGGCAAAGGGATGAAAATTGCAGCACACCCTCACGCACACATTAAAAGACAGCGTGGTGATGGATGATGATGGGGGCCCTTTCCGTTTTGCAAGTGCGTGCAGATACACCGGTACACTTGGTCGAACCGTTCGATGATGCGGTCGGAACGGTTCTTTTTCCTCATTTCCTTTTCATTCGCGTGGCCAAAACAACGACGCAACTTTCGCACGTTCAACGACCCAATCGGGTTGCGTGCAGGCCGAACGCACTGGCTGTTGCGATGTGGGACCGGTTTCCCCAAAGCTCATCGCTCGTGAAGACTTTTCCCTTAGGTCGATCGTTGGCGGAAAACGATCTCTTCGCTACTGTTTCTTAGCTCGCCGAATGGAAAAGGGAGATTCGATCTGCACCAGCCCCTGGCAAAATGCTTCGCACCAAACGCACAACTTCCTCGTGCTCCCAATTTAGGTGAAGGTCCTTAACCTTTACCATGATCTTGCCAGTACTTTCGCTTGCCCCGTTTGCGAACGAGCAAACCAAAAGAGAGTGCCGGAAAAATAATACCGTAACGAACCATCACAAACGACGAAAAGAAAATGCACTCTGCTCGCGCTGTACCGCTGAGCTTGGAAAGAGCTTGGATCTATATTTCATTAGGTTCAGTCCAAAACGATAAGGTTATAATTTAGTTCCTTCTTCGCTAGCTCTTGTTGCACTCTAAGCAATGTTTAGTTTTGCTTTCCAAATGAATTGCAATTATTGATTGTTATTTTTTTTTATTTCGGATCGTTCAACCGACTCAAATGCGCGCAAGTGGAACCATTTTGCTGATGCATCCATTTTTTATTTCAGCGTAATTATCGGTAAAAATTGTTACCAATTAAAAATAGCTTTTACAACTGTGCTTGGTTCTGTGGGCGCGAACGAAAGACTTCTACGATGGTACAAGCGCGAAACTCCTGTTTGAGAGATAAAATATTTATTTCCAAAATAAAGTATAATAAAACTAATTGATTCTTTTTTATCACAAGAACACGTGTCCATACCGTTCAGCTCAAACCTACGCATGACAATCCGCGTAGCGAAAGTTTCTCGCCTGTACTTCAACCTCACGCTGGAGTGCGGTTGCCTATGGTTACTTATGTATGCGTAGACCCCCTTTTCCAACGATCAGCTCTGGCGCTGTGTTGGTGTCTTAATCGGACACGTTCCATCTCTCCGTTTGCCATCAACTCACTCTCTTTTTCGGTCTCTCTCATGCTATCGCCTTTCTTCAACCACGGTTCGCCGCTTAACGGTGGAGCAGTGCCGTGGTTATGACCGGCTCCAGGTGTCCAACCAGTATCTGGCGCTACAACCAGCACAGTCTGCTTTGATCCGTCTCGGAATTCGGAAGTGTGTTTCAGCACCGTCCGTCACTAAAAAAACTAAATCCCCCAAACCCGGGCATCCCCTTTTTTGAGACACATTCCGCAAACAGTCCTCCGATCTGTTTTTCCCCCCGTCCGATTCCGATCTCCACGTCAACCGGTTCACGTTTTTCCCTTTGAGTAGTGTGCGTTGTGAGTGTGTTTTCGGTGTGGTGATTAAATTTCTCCTAAAATAAGGCCCAAACGAAGCGATCTATAGCCTTTGACACTTTGCATTGTGATTGAAACATCAGACAACTACAGCACAAGCACGTATCCTCGACCCAAGCCGCAGAAGAAGACGACAAAAAGGATTATTTTAGAGCTAATTACACGGATTAGCAGCAGAACTGACGCACAAAAGTGAGTTTCCAGTAGGCGAACGAGTATCCTGGGGGTTAAATGACGGTGACGTCAAATTATTGGCAACAACAGCGTCACAAGACTGGATCGATCGAAACCAGATTTTACATTCTGCTCTGTTGGTCCATTCTGACGGTCTCCGGTTAAACGTTCGTACGCGTACAGTTCCCAATTCCAAACGCTCTGCGCAAAATAAAACCGATTAGGAAGTATCGTCAAATAAACCTTCATGCTTATGCAAACACACACAAAGCTTGCAAGAGGTGTGAACGAAACCCTTTCGAGTGAAACTGACACGGGCTGTAAAGGGACCCCGGGAAGAGTCACCTAGACATTGAACGTTACACGCTCGGTAGTGGGTTTCTTTCGCATCGTGTGTCCGGAATATTGGGTGTGGTGGACTACGCTCAAGTATTTCCTTCTCGATGCCAAACACTCGACCGATCGCGTTGACTGATTGTCGCACCTTTGTAGCATCGTTTGCCTATTTTAAACCGGATAAGAGAAGAAAAAACACGACAAATGGTCAACCGAGGAATGGTGGATTTTACGTAATAAAAAACGCGATCGTTTCGAGCGTTTGCCTTCGAATGTCGAGGTCGTGGTCCGACAAGGGCGAAAAATGTTATCATGATTTTACACGGCTGGTTGATCGAGCTGGTGGAGTGGTTTTGGAAACGAACTTGCCCCAAAAAAAACCCCATTGTATAGGTTTAGTCGTCACTTTTAAGTAATTAAAATGATACTTTTTCCATCTCCTACTCATAATACACAATTTTAAATTGCTCCCACCAAATAGCCTCGCCGGGATAATATATCGATCATTACAATAAGACTACAAAGTATCAAAGAACAATCGAAAGAAGATAAAAGCTATGCTGAACATTCATCTCATGCCCCAAATATTTCGAGCAATTATTCCACCCCTGTTTTCCCTGCTTCAATTCGTTCCACAAGGAAAACTATAACAAATAACAAGCGATGATATCTCCGCTTTAAGCCGCTGTGGTGGAAAAATTTAAATTTCATTTAATGGAGCAGAAAAACTGCACTCATCATATCATAACTGTAAGCCTTTTTTTGTTGACTGCTTGGCCTATTTTGCACTGTGAGAAGCAAAACCCGAAACACCCAAATCGTAACCTCGGCTCCAAAGAAATGGTGTGCTGTATCGGTACGGAAAGCTCACCAACACCTTTGTCTAATAGAAACGGGTTCGAACAAAAACCGTCCCGAAAAAAGACGCTGCCTCGTCTTCTCTTTGCAGTTTGAAGAAACAAAAATAGAAAAAAAGCCCCACGTGGGAAGAAGAAGCTGTGGCGAAAGGCGCGTGGGGCAAACGAAACTGAAAAAAGGGATCGTGATGAAAACTTTCTCTTTTCGTTGCGAGATCGAGGTGAACAAAGGCGAACCCGGGCAGTGTAGAAGATCGGTTTATTTTTTGACAAAAAAAACGACAGGATAAAAGGAAGTTTCCCAATGCACGGTGACATTTGTTGCTTGCACTTTCAGTCTTCCGAATATGTTTCGTGGAGCTGAATTTTCTTTTGCTCTAAAAACCGGTCCTGAACGCATGGGAAGGAAGTGCAACGGTACACTGCATCGCGAAGTGCACATTGACCCTTGGAGGCATTCGTACACAGCAACAGCTGGAACGTTTCACCGGGAAGCGATCTCACTTTCAAGAACTCGTACCTTTCGGAGCGTACTCGCGGCGAACTCCGAATGTAGGTTAGTTCCGATCGAAAGTTTGTTGAACTTGTTGTTCCCAACTCCGGTCCAAAATGGATTTTACGTTTCGGGAAATTCAATCCAGTCCGGAAATCCTGCTAGCAAGAGGAAACAACAATTCGCAGACGTTGCCAACTCCACGGCCCACGTGTAATTCCTCTCGTATGACAGGAAAGCTTGCTAATTGCTTAAAACTTAATGAAAATAACAATACCTTCCTTTCTCTAGCACCAGTGACTTAAAATGCGTACCGTTGTTAAAACAGCGATCACGTGTCACCGTTAGTCACGGCAGGAACTCGCAACTTCTCCGCCAGTCGTCCACAGCATGAAATGTTAAGCACGTCGCAAGACAACGTACACACTTCCTTCCCATTCGAAGGGCCATGTTTGGCTCGTGGACAACGAAATGGTTGTTGCTGGGCCCGGGTGAGCCTTTATTACATTACCATGTAACGGAGCTATTGTTCCTCGGTGATAATGGTGTTGGTGCTGTTTTTTCGGACTTTTTGCTACATTTCTTACTTGGTGTTGCGCGTACACAGCAAAACTTTCCAGTATTGCTTTAATTATCGCGCACACACAACGCACGATTTTTATTCCGATTCCGGTACGCCGAGGATCATTAGCCAGAAAAGCTAGCGATAGGAAGTACATGAAATGTTAATTGTTTTACGTAAGCATGAACCCCGGTCCATGCATTTCTATCGGAACGGACGACGTCATTAGTGCGATTTTTATCAAACTCACTTTCTGGGTGACTGAAGCGGATAAAGCTGAAAGGGGTGATTTGATGTGTGGTACCTCATGCAGAAACAATTTTCCAATTACCTCCAGCACCCCTCACCTTTCTTTTTGTATATTTAAATATAAAAAAACACTCCTTTCAAAACTGATGACATTTGGTGCCGTAATCAATGTGCGCTAGAAACCTCATCGTGTCATCGTGCTAATGTTTTGCTTATTTCTGTTCGACCTTCTCGTCGAATTGTGCAACTTCCCACTGTGCCGCACTATTGGCGTGTGTATGTGTGTCCGCGTTAGTCATGGCTTACTCCCAAAAAAGGGTCCCACAGTACAAACCACCACACAACTGCATAGCCTTGTGCACAACCACAATTGTATCCCCCAAAACAGTGGCCTTAAAAAAGAAAGTTTCAATTTCTGTCAGCCTCACATAACCTCACCCAACACTCGGGAATCGCCGCTCAAGAGCTGCGGTGAATGGATGTTATCTGTCACAGTCGCACACATGCACGCGTACTTTCCCTACCAGTGCAACCGGTTCGGATTTGCTATCGGGCTCACAGGCACGGGCCGATTATTGACGTAACAACGGTGATGTGTGTCAATTTGTTACTCACCGGCCCCGGCTCACCGTCATCTCACCCAGAGGAGGTTCTGCCACATTTGTAGGGTTCACAGCGAATGGTGTAAGTGGACCAGTTAGTCAAGCTTGCCATGACCGAAAAATGCAAAAACCTGCCAGCTCTACAGATGCTCTCGGCTGCGTATGATTGTTGCATCAAAGAAGGAAGTGGTGACCTTTTGGGTAGTAGTGGCAGTATTTTCTGTACATTCGAAGGTTGCATAGCCGCCAGACACATGTCGAAAAGCTATGTGTGACAGAGAAACAGAGTAGCTTCGTTCAGTTTTGTCTCGTCTACCAATGGAAAATTACATACCATGTCCTATAAAGGATACAAACCCACACACACACACACTCCGAACATTACGTGGGTTTGTTGATGCTATAATTAGCGCTGTCATGCGATTATGAACCTCACCCTGACCATAAACGACAGCTAGTAAACACAATCGATTGATTTGAATGCTTTAAATGGGGTGGCAAATAGCGATGTCAACCCGCGCCACTAAACAAGGGAAGGAAAACCATTAGATGAATATGGGAGAAAGTTTTGGGCGTCTTAGCATACTTCATTTCAAGGTTGCACGAAGACACACTAATTGCGCAGCCAATTTCGCATAACTTTAGCACAACAAACTTATTTCTATCCTACCCTCTTTCGCTCTTTACTTACAGTGACCGACAAAATCGACCTCAACAAAGCCCCCGAAAGCTATGCGCCCTATACGTTCAACCTTTCGGACAAGTTCAAAATTATGGCACAGGACGAGCTGCGCGAAGATGACGACATGCGAGACAATGCACTGAAGCAGTTCCGCGAATGGATCGCCAAACATCCGCTTATCCGGAAGTGCCGCACGGATGCACCATTTCTGTTGCGGTTCCTGCGCACGAAGAAGTTCTCCATTCCGGCCGCAACGGAGATGCTGGAGAAGTACCTCACGATCAGGCAGGTGTACCCGAACTGGTTCTTCCAGCTGGACATTAACGACCCGGACCTGGAAGCGATCATTGACAGTGGGTATCTGTATTCGTTGCCCGAGCGTGATGAGCATGGCCGTAAGATCATCTTCTCCAATGCTGGAAAGTTCGACACGAGTCGGTTCACCTCCGCGCAGCTGATCAAGATCCACTCGATGGTGCTGGAGGCGTTGCAGGACGAGGAGGAATCACAGATCTCGGGATACATTCACGTGACGGACGACTCGGAGCTGAACATTGGATTTCTGGGCATTTGGTCGTTTACGGACATCCGCAATCTGGCGCACTGTGTGCAGAACTCGCTGCCGATGCGCCAGAAGGAGAATCACTTCGTTAACCTGCCCTCGTTCGCGAACAAGCTGTCAGAGTTCATACTGTCGGTGTTGAGCGAGAAGCTGCGCAACCGCGTCTTCGTGCACCGGGGCTGGGATGAGCTGAAGACCAAGATCAATCCGAAGCTGCTTCCGAAGGAGTACGGTGGCACCGTACCGGAGGCGGAGTGTATCGCTCTGTTCAAGAAACAGCTCAAGGAGCGCCGTGATGTCGTGCTAGCGCTGGACGAAATGGAGATCGAGATCAACAAGAGCACGATCCCGTGGGCTGACAGCACGGATGCAGACATCGCGAGTGGTGTCATCGGAAGCTTCCGTAAGCTGGAAGTGGATTAAGATTTCAGAACTCTCTAGGGGTAAACTCCGTTGGGCGATATAGTTGGGCGCTTTGATAGATTAGTAAACTTAGTAAATGTTTGTTCGAAGGTATGTGTGTGTTCCATCTAGGGCACGGTTCCCCAATTCCCCTCCATAATAAGGCCGATCGAACAACGGTCAACCCTCACTTACTTTTAAGCAACCGAGCGGCGACACGAACAGTGACACTCGCTACGCCGGGAAGGTGGAATACAGTTACCAAAACAGTCGACGGTTTATGCTGGTCCAAATGTTCCTCAGCTCCCTCCCCCTCCCCGGGGTTGGTACGGTTCCGTTGGGCAAGCACGAACGGGTCGCGTTATTTCTTAAATATGTTCTTCGCATCCTATCTTACGAACGGATGAGCAGTTGCTTCTTGACGGTTTGTTTTCCTTAGTTTCGTTATCCGCATTCCTACGCTACACGATGTAAGGTTAGGGAATTTTACTTCAACGGCCAACATTTGCATGTCGCTGTGATCGAGTTGGTCTGTGTGTGTGTGTGTGTGCTTTGTTGCGGTATTGTTGGTTAAATTATTGTTTTGTGTTGTTCGTTATCATGTCGGTATTACATTCGTTACGGTAGAACACACTGTTTGAGCAGTATTGGTAGATTGTGGTCAATTGGAGCGAGCACACGCTGACACAGATTGTAATCGTTAGCAACTAAGTGAGCACAACTGGAAACAAATATATAAAATTATAACCTTTTAATTGTTTTGCTTTCTGTTTCTCTTGGAACTACGTTGTGTACTATAAATTACGATGCTTGTAACTGTTTTTGAAGATATAAAAATGTAAATCTTCAATACGCCTAAAAGTATGCAATCCGCAAAAGAAATACAATGCTCATGGCTACAGTGCTTGACGATTAAAGCCACGCGAAGATCTTAGGCTCCCACCAAAACCTCTCTCATCAGAGAGTCTTTGGAGACATCATTAATCCGCATTGGGAGGATCTTGGTATTATGCATTAATATTTCGCTCTTTTGAAGATTTTTTTAATGACAGTATGTTCCCTGGCTATTGCCCCTCTTTTGTATATTAAAATCCCTAAATACAAACGGTGCGATTTATCTTCTCAAATATTTCTAAAAACTAGAAAACAATTACAACATGCAAAAATATTTCATTTCGATTTCCAATATCTCACTGCTATTTATTCCACACTTTTCGTCTGCTCCACAGCACGTGTAGTCACGGCTTGATTTCTCCCGGCTTGACTGCGACCACTCTCTTTCGGATCACTCACGAATGCAAACCACCGTTGTGACATTGACCGCCAAATCGGTCAGTGGGCCATTATTTTGTCTTGCATCGTGAGATCGAGGGTTGTTGGCCTCGGACTAGTGGAAAAGGAAACGGACCGACGCTTCGGACGCTGCATCTTCCCTTAATGCAATGATAATTTAACGACACAAGATTAGGAGCTGATTCGATAAGATGCAGATCGTGGAAAAGGATAAGATTGCGATTCAAGGTGTTATACGTTCCGTGGACAAAGGACGGAACAGCGCATACTAAAACTCCCGTCGGATGAATTTTCTAACGCATGACCGGGCATGACAAATCAAAACCTTTATAATTATCAACCACACGAAAAAAAGCACCATGGACCTATCCCACGGCACATGAAAACACAAGAAAGATCGACATTTGCACAACATTACAATTACAGCGCCAATCAATCGCCCACGTTTAGGTTTGTTCGGGCGCTGATGACAGGAATCGCACCACCAACACGTCGCTCATTACGTGAACCTTTAACCCCGGGTAGCTTCCACAAACGCCCTCAATCGTGTGGCCTTCAGCTAATTCGGTCCTACCGAGAGCCATCATACCATCCACTTCAGCAGCGGGCCGCACAGCATCTGGAAACAACGCATTCCGATTCATCATCTGCCATTGTGATTGCCTCATCCGCACATTGCGTACACCATTGCCTGTCGGGTGTCTTCGGCCGCCTGGTGGGAAAAGCTGAAAGGAACCGCAGACCTCACACTGATCAGCGATTGAAGATTTTTAACATCTCGTCCAATTATTCACGAAGAGGATGCTCCTAATCAATTGATCGCGAATTTTGCATCCATTGCCGTGTGCATAATGTAGTTCAGACCTAACAAGGGCTGTGTGGGTCTGAAAGTGGACCACATTGAGTTAACGGAATGACCTACTTGAACAGTGCAGAGAAAATCGTCCACACGAATTAGCTGCAGCTCCATGCAACCCAAAACCCAAAGATAATCGGTTTGTTCCAGTACCACATGAGAGTGAGAGTGCCTCACAGACATTGTTCTTGCTTCGTATGTGTACTAGCCCCACATACATCCTTACAAAAGCCCGCATGTCGCCACGAAAATGACCATAAATCGTTATCGATTGGTAGATAATTCCCGATACAAATCTCTTTTACATTCACGCTCATAATTGGTCTTAAGCAGGCGGGTAACTGTTGGCGGCTCGCGCTACCAATCACCACGGCTTTCCCTTCCGAAAACGATCCAAACGTGAGGTATTTTCCATATTTCTCCCACCGGTAATCGAAGCAACAATAGCACCACCAGTAGCACCCCGATCAAGATCGCCATCTTCAACGTGGTCCGTGAGGGTTCGCGGTGACATACATGGTTTTGATCCCACGGGGAAAAACTCAACGCCAACTTCCTGCTTGGGAAACTGTGAGCAGCATAATGTGCCTCCAAAATAATGTCTCTCTCTCTCTATCCACCGATTTTAAGCTCGAATTTTGTGAAAGGAGTAAAATCTTTAACACCTCACCGTGTAACATGGCCAACGGCAGCAATCGGGTTGTGATGCAATACGGGAAATTTGTGCACGATCATGTAAACAACAGCTCCCGGCTCCCGTGTCCCATACTGTACACGATCGACAAGGGGAAGAAAAAAGGCCTTCGAAAACCACACTCCACTAGCTTCATTCGTACAATTTTCGTTTATTGACATTTAAATAATCATGCTTAGGCTACATACATATCATTTACAATGAGAAATAGCTCGCTCATACACGCACGGGCGAAAGTGAAGAAGTAAAAGCGAAGGAAAATGATACTACAGATGGCGCCACTTGATACTGGAGCGGGATCTACATTCGAATGCTACACCGTGTGCGCACACACCACACCGTCGTACATCATCGGGTGGACTTAATTGTATAATCATCAGTACCAGTTTGAGGTAGTGACACAAATTACTACCCGCCTGACAGCTCGCTTATCATCGTCCAATCGGGTTCCATTCTTTGTCGACTCCACACACAGGATCACGACAGGTCGAAAGATCGCATAAAACGACACCGGGACGAACCGGGGCGATGCAAATTGCCCGGTTGAAACAACTTCATCAATGAACACACTTGGATGTGATACGTGGGCTGCATTATGTCAACACGGTACAACTGCATACAGCGGAGATGTCCTCCTCCTGCTAAACGATGCGTGATAATCATCGACTATTGCACACTTCACCCCACTATCCGCGCATGCTCCTCACGCTCATCGTCAGGATGGTGAGGGAGCCGCACAAAGTACTGCATGGATGTGAAGATGATTCAATTTTTTGGCGAGCAAAACGTGCGGTGTAAACGATTTATGAAGGGTTCAAGCTGTCAGCCGTGCGGTACCGGCACTACGTTACGTAAAAAGCATCGTTCGCTTAAGGGCTCCACGGGTCTTCAGGGTGTTTGCTCCTTATGCGACCACCAAACCATCTTGTCAGTACCCGCTGACCACCAAGCGGTAAAGTAGTGGATCGGTAGTTTGGCTAGCCGTCGTCGGCGGAGGACAGGATCTTCAGGAACACCTCCAGGGTAAACGTAATTGAAAGCGAGTAAATCGCACACTTTATAGCAGTGTGCTATAAAGATGGTTCCTAGAAGACGATCATTAGTGGGTTTCAACAGTTTGGGCTATACTCTGCCCCGGGTTTGCATGAGAACAGCTCGTGTATATGCACAGATGTGCGAAGCAAACAATGAGACCCCCGGTGTGGAACAGCGCGATAGGTTGCGTGCGGTGAACCGGATTTGAGACCCGGTCAGAAAGCACAATGATTGGATTGGTTGGTGATTAAGATAAATTAAATTGGGCTAGGCGGTTGCGATTAGCCAACACGCACCATGCCAGCAAAAGGAGAAGTTGGGCGAAGATGTCTGAAGTTTCTGTCAAGGTACGTGTGTACAGACGGTGCGTGTTTGTAGTAATGAGCTCAATACTGATCCGTGGCCTTCTTCTAATCTAATCCGACTTCAGCTTCGTTTGCAGAAAACGCCTTAACGCCGATGTTGCTAACTTCTTCGGATCCTCTCTCTGTCTCGAACGCTTCCACTGCAGCCCCTTTTCGCGGGGGTAAATCCAAGCTCGGGGCACTAAAATTTCGGTTAAATGCAATTAGGAAATAACGATCGTGTGCGGGTGTGGGTTTGGTCCGGGTGAGGCACCTTACCCCACCGCGCTGCTAAACGCTAAGCCTCACAAACCCAAAACATTTCATTTCCCTTCGTTTGAATGGGTAGTAATCGGGTGAGGAAATCGGTCATTTTTCCTCATCTCTCATCGGTTTTTGGGTGCGCTGGCTGAGTTGCATCTGGCGCCGTGGGAGATACGGGAGAGTAGCTGTGGAATGCGCTTTGCAACGCTGGTCTGGAGCATTTGGAGAACCCGACCGAACCGGCAACAAAATAGAAAAGGGAAAACGAATCGTTTTTCGTGGTTTTTCGTGAACGTCGATCCTCCATTTGCAGGCGCACGGGGGGTGGGATTGGCGATGACGAGTGTGAGAGTGTGTTGTGTTGCGGTCTGGGTCTGGATGGCGGTACTGGTACGATGCTGCACACCATCATCCCCGACGTGGTGCTTTGAATTCGTTCGTTATGGAAAATAATATTGCCTCCGCCCAATGGCAAATGGCGTTTTGACTTAATTGGGCCGATGCTCGTGGGCTTCAACAATGCACCACAATTGCTGCACAGCCTATGCCGTCGCGGTACGATCAAAGTATTGCGCGATTACTGCAACCAAAACGTAAACCACCCGCCCCGATGAATGGAGCTCGTTTAACCTCCCCAAAAAGGGGGTAAGGAATGTTTGGAGTGTGTTTTGATAAGACCCCTCCGCCAAATGTTTACGCTCTTGGCGTTCAGCGAAGGTTCCCCCCCGCTGAAGACGCACTGAAGTAATCGTTTTACGACTTATTAAGATATTGCATGTAAATGTCTCAAAAAAAAAAGGAGAACTTGAACCATCGGCTGTGGTCACTGGCTGGCCGATACTGCATAAAATGGGTCATTTACGCATCAACCGTACAGCGTACGGATGATAAATCATTACACGGAGTCGTAAAAGACGAGCCGTTTGCAAATGACAGGCAAATGCAAATCTCGCATTCGGCCAGCCGTTGAACAATGGTCCCTCCTTACGAGGGAAGCCTCGAATGAATGAGGCAAAAAAACCCGTTGGAGTTAAATCAATATTTACATTCAGGGCAGCAAAACACTTCAACTGCCCCGAGGTACCAGCAATCCAACGAAAAGCCCCACGGTCAATCACATCGATCAAGCCCCAAAACAGAGGTTCGTAAAGAACTCTAACGCATTTCTTTACGCACCCTCTGTCGCAGCAAAAAGAGAGCGAAACAAAATTGGCAACCCAAACACCCACCCAAATCTGAACTTTCCAGACGTTGCGGGAAACTTAGGAAAGGAATTTGAAATCTTGCGAAAGGACAACAAAAAAACGTTCGCGCATGCAACGACGCCGTGAGAAATACATATTCATTAAAAGGGGATTTTGATTTTATTAATACACACTATTGCAATAAATAGCCACGCTAATCGAGGGAAAATGGACCGGGAAAAAAGGTTGGAAAACGTCTGCATAGTGATTCGGTGCAAGTTATAAACCATCCGAATTATGAAAAAAACGTCATTATGGCGTAGGAAAATGTCTCAAGATCGGGTTCTCTTACTATCTTGCACTTCAACTTCGACTACTACTGCTACTACTACTACTACTGCTACTATTACGGCTGCTTCTACTAATCGGTACGGTTTAACAAACGACCTTCCTCCCTGCTTCCCGTTTACCTCATCCACACACAGCGCCACACCCGTCGCTCTCCTACGGGAACGGCACGGACGGAACCTTATAATGATAGCCATCGGCTTGCAGTGTATGCGAAGGGACCACCGATGACGGTACGGTGAGTCCGTTGTCCGGTGCCTCGTAGTTGTAGCCATCGTTCGGATCAGCTATCCTGGACTGGATCTCCGTCTCATCGGCACTGGACTCTGCGACCAAGGTCGTCGTTTCGGCGGATGTCGACGGACGGTACGTGGTGATCGTATCGTTCTGCGTAACCACGGCAATAGTCGTCGTTGGGGTGAGCAGATCAAACAGCGAAGGCCCAGTAGTTTCCTCCTCCCCGAACCGTACCTCCGGTTGTTCCGGTTCACTACGTTCCGTTTGTTCCGCCGCAGGTAGATCCGTCGTTGCGAGCGATGTTGTGACGGTGGTTGTAACAGTAGTCGACTGAGTAGTGGTTGCCTCACTCGTACCGACCGTCGTGGATGGTTCATCATTTATTCTTAGCTCCGGCACATAATCGGCCTGACTCGCGACCTGATTTGTTTCCTGCATTTGATTAATAAGTGCAATCACAGACGAAGCATCATCCAAAGGAGTTACCGTTTCGCCTATCCGAAGCGTTACACTACCGGGTACGTTAGACGCCGTGGTCGTTGTTTGCTGTCCTTCCGTCGTCTGTTCACCTTGTTCCTGCTGTACGAGACTGTCCGCTTCGGGAAGTGCGGGAAGCAGTGTCGTCGTAGGTTCGTTGGGCTGGAACACTACGGTCGTGCTGCTTGCTGTGCTTCCTGCAGTCGTTGAGGTAGTATCACTATCATCCGAATCAGACCCACTGCGTACGATGATCTGGAAGCCATTCGCGTCACTATCCGGCGGAAGGTACTCCGGAGCCGCGGTGGAATGCATCTCGGTTGCGGACTGTTGCGTCACAACGGTGGAGACTGTGGCCGATGCATCGGGATACACTGACGCTTCCGGCAGTTTTGGGTACGGGGGTTGTGTTTCGGTCGGGATTTGGAACGTGGTGCTGACACTGGACGGGTAGGTGGATGGTTCGGTTTGAGGTTGCTGCGTCGTGGAGGGAGTACTCGGTTGCTTCGGCACTACCAGCTCGGGGAGAGGTTTCGGTGGCAGATATTCAAGCGAATTCTTTGCGGTTGTTGTTGTCGTGGATACCGTGGTTGTAGCGAGCTGATTAATGTCGCTTGCTTCACCGATCACGTCGTTGAAGTTTGACGGAAGCAATACCTCGGGCTTCTTGTATCCGTAGCCATCGTTGTTGTCGAATTGTTGCTGAGTAGTGGGAACCCCACTGGTGTATGGAGCAGGGGTGGTACTAGTGGTGGTTGGAGCTTGTGTCGTTGTGGTGGTGGTGGTCGTCGTTGTTGTGGTGGATGTTGTTGAAGGATAACTGGGCGGTGCAACTTTATCGACGTTCGTCGACTCTTCGCCATCCTCTGGAGGCAAGTACTCCGGAGCCTGAGTAGACACCGGACTGACTAGATTCGAGTCCGGATGGACATCGAACGGAAAGTCTGGCTTTTGGTAGTCGTAACCGGAGCGTTCCTCCAACCGTCTGAACGGCGACGGTTGGTTGTCTTGCAGCGGGAGCAGACTGATCTGTGGTATCAAGGCTTCAACATTTGCTGCGTCACTCGATCGAACTTCGGTCACAACTGCACCGTTCCCAGTGACGGACACCGTGGTACCGATGAAGTTTTGACGCTTCTGCTTGTCACCAGTCTTTTTCAGCAGATGCGATACGTCCGGCCGGGCAAGGCCGTTGGTCACCAGACAGGCGGCAAGTATGAGAAATTTCCACATCTAGAAAATAGAACAGAGTCAACGTTGAAAAGGTTGCAAAGCAAACCATCAACCGAGTTTCGTTAAAACTCGCTCCACCAGCTTCGCACACCACACAGCCTGGCTTGTGACACCGGGTTAGATTTATCACAATCATTGTGCGACGCATTGTGCAAGAGTGCAATCCCCACTTCGGGCAGCCGATCGATCGAGCCGGCCTACGTACATCGGTGGCCAGCAGATTGCATCTTCTCCAATAAACCAAATCCAACGTGTTTTATTTTAACATGCTGTTGCCTTTCACCACAATTAACAACGCATCTTCAATCGCTCATCCAATCCCAAACTCAACGCCGGCAGTCCCGTGCACGGTGCGGTGTGTATGTTCAGGGCATTATGCAAAACCCAAACAAACCGGCACAATCGTTCAGCACTGACACCTATGCGAAAGCTTGTTTTTTGTCAGCTTGTTGTCGAGCTCAAGCTCTCTCGCACACTCCGTTCCCGTTCGACACCAGCATCAAGTGGCCATCTTCTGGATAAACTTTCGTGAGCTCGCGACATAAAGCCATCCCGTCCTCTTTGTCCGAACAGTAAAGATCGGGATCCTGTGATACAGGTGACAGTAGACAGCGGAGGTAGTAAATCGAATTAAATTAATTCATTGCTATCTGACGCCACTGGTTTCCGAATCTTAACGGTAGTGATCGACAACCAGCATTTTAAATTGAAGACGACGGCGTGATGCCCTCTCCAAGGTATAGACCAGCAAACCGAAGTACCAGAGGCCTCGTTCACCTACATGAAGTCTTCACGAAAACGTCAATGACATCGCCATTACTGGCCCACCGAAGCGACCAGCGAGACCAGCTGGATGACTGACTGACTCACTGACTCACAAGTGAGTGCCCGATTGACCGATATGTGAATTAGCATCAGCCATTGATCGAGGAGCGACTGTGCCATCATCGAAAAGCTCATCCGCGAAAGTAAAAACCGCATGATGAACACGAAAAGTAGGTTTCTAAAACGGTTACCATTTGTTGTTGTTTTTTTTTTTCGTCTACACCTGAACGATCGCCACTGCTCGTACTGTGCGATCTTCCTTTCCCCGGGCTATTGTGTAATGCGGGAGATTGGCCATAACAACAACATAATATGGCGGCCACCGCTTCACCGGATATTTGAATAGCCCCTTGCCAAGCGACCCACGGCTGCGCTTTAAGGTTATATTGGAGGATGCGTTTTGTATGCGCCCGGATTTAGCTGATCAATCTCGATCACGCTGAAGTACGGCAATCGCGACAGTAAATTATCCGCCAGGCAAACATTGCAAACACACTTCCCGGCAAAAGACGGGCGAACCCGTTCGTTGAACGTCACGCCCTGGGCTGGCGTCCCATCGATCGCATCCCGTAACAGTTTAGCGCCCGTTTTGTGCGATAAAGTTTGACCTTTTCGTATTTCTGCTCGTGCCTGATCGCATCGCTAATTTGGTTTCCCATGCGGGTTTGTCATTTGTCGGGAAGGATTTTGCAAAGTCGGTCAATTTTGGTGCCGATTTCCTCGCTCCAACTAAATTAAAACGTAACGGAACAGCATGTCATCGTGGAGAGGTGTTTTGCGGTGGGTTTCCCATATATTTTTTTTTCTTCTTCACGACGGCGATGCTGTAAAAGATGGTCAAGATGCTGAGTTCGGTGTATCTTTAGCCTTGTCTAACGCCGATCGAGCAGTAGTGGTCGCTCAAACTAATAATGTCATTACCGCCGCACACAAGAACGGCATCAACAACAACAAAAAAACTAGCGCAATGTTAATGGTGAGCATGATTTAATTACTTCGGAGCTGGGGTTTTCTTGGGCAAACGGTATAGCGTTCCCTCTCGAAATTGAGATGCGCTGTTCATTATCTTTCGCTAATGAATGGATGAACTTTGGCTTAGAATTGAAACCCGGCCATGATTACACACTACACCAAGGTTATTTGGCATAGCTCCACTGCACGATCACGATCGATTAATATCTTTATTAATATTGTAACATTTTTAGATCATATTTCTACGCTCCGTGACCGCTTAGATTCCTACCTTCTGTTCAGCTATCACTACTCTGCGACGCTTGTCTACTCCCGCAAAGACACCGATGCAGTCGAATAAAATGCATCCGATTAGAGGGCTGCACCAGAAACCTTCACTCTGGCCACCCATTCCGACACGAATATCTTCATGCGAATATCTAAGGTTTGATTTATGTAACTTTCTTATTGCCCGTCGACCTAAACCATCATCACGCCTGCCTAATCGACAGAACAATGATACAAATTGTAAGCAGACGTTCGCTCGTGCGCACGGTTTCGATTGCATCTCCCCAACCATCCCCCGCACAGTGAGTATCCGAAACTGGGATGACCGAAGAATGGATCCATAAAATAACGCACTCGGTCAAGACAAGCAGAAATCGGGTGTCGGCTCACACCGGGAAAGACGAAGGTGACGAGAGATCGGTGGCGATGTTGGGTAAAGCCTTTCGCTTGCGGTTTTCTAATGGGAAAATTCGTTTCCCGAAAAAAAAAGAAGTCTCTCCCAGACGTACAAAACCCGGACCAAAAACGGTCATTCACGCACATTAGCTTCACCTTCTCCCGATTGGCCGCCCCAACCAGGGCGTCACAGTTTTCCCTTTCACCGGGTCTAGCGCCAGCAGCAGACAACGAGTGTGGCCGTGCATCTAAAGTCTAAGAAGCGCCCCAAGATGGATGGATGCGCTTGGTCTGAAAGCCGCCGAAACGGGTCAGACTCGCATCAACCGTCACATAATCATCATTACCAAACGTCGACTTCAGGCGTAAATGTGCTGGAATTGCTCCGGGAAGGGATGGAAAACACAACGATCGATACTGCCATAAATATCACCGCCAACTAAGACGGTGCACGACCGGTAACGATCGCCACCACATCACTCACGGCACAACGGTATCGATTACACACGGAAGATCATTGCTCGATGATCGATCGAACCGAGCAGAACAATCGTCGATTTAAAAGGTCTCGATATAACCCGGTACGAGCGGTGATCGCTTCTTCCTAGTCCAAAACGTTCCCCCGCAGAAGCGCCTGCGCGAGTGGAAACTGCAGAGACATTGCATAACAAGCGAATCGCCGAATGCGCAAAACGATCGCCATTGACTTTTCTTCCAAGTGTGCTTCTTCTGCACTTTCTCGCCGGCACTTCCAAATGTTGTGCGACGGCGAACGAGAACGGGTACGGGGCACAGGAAATAAGGGGCATCAGTGCAAAACTGTCTGGCTGATCTTTTACTTTCTACCCGTATCGTCATGAAAGGGGTGAAATATGTTGGTTTCTTGGAAGGATCACAATGGAACGCATACTTTGCTTTCTAGCAATTCAAGACTTATCCTATGTCAGACAAACAATCGTCTCCAAACATCGAACACTCACCATGCTTTTATCACGTTGGTTTCTGTAAGCTCTGAGAACACTGATTCCTCTGTATCACCCAAAAGTCCCAAATGGTTTTAAACTATTAGCCTCTTGTTCGCTTGAGGACGCCTCCAATAATTCTTCAACCTCCTCAATATGTCCCAGAACACTATCACACCAGAGATCCCGGTTCACTGATGATTCCACAACGCGCAACGTTAATCACTTCACAACCCTAACACCATGCACCGGATGCACAATCGCTCACAAGCACCCTTCAAACCGTCGACTCTGTGCGAGAAAAACGGGAAAGAATATGAAATCAATTATCAGAATACGTTCAATACGGCGCTTAGCCCAACAGAGTGGAGCAAAACGACCCGCTGACCTGCTGCCGTGACAGGATCGAGATCGCAAGGAACCGAAGATGGTCTGACGTTCGCACAGCGCGAATAGCACGAATGAAGCGCAGGACTCATCAAACGACTAGCTTTATATGAGCTTTGGTGTGCAGACCACCCCACGCCAAAAAAAAACCGTCCGAAGCTCTACTCTCCTCGCAGCAAACCGAGCACCAGCTACCTCCCCGGGGCGAGGGAAATTGTACTGGCGCATTCTCCTGCCGAAAATAAGATGCCTCTAGACGCCCTCGACGCCCGCCCGTGTACACACAGGGAAGGAAAACATCCCGCGGAGGGGAGAGACACGCGTATCGCTATCTGTTGTTCTGCTTGCACAGCCCGAACCCGAGCGAAACGGCCGACTCCGCGTCAAGCTCCGGGGGCCGACAAAACAGTAGGGGGAGGACCTCAGATCGAGCTGACGCTGTAACACACTGCCAGTTCGCCGCTGAAGGAAGGGAGCGAGAGATAAACAAAGAGAGTTGCTGGCGTTAGTGTATGGGCACGCAGCGTTACTCTTGTGGACATTGGTTTTAGGTGGATTCGGGCGAATGGGGGGAAGTGCATTTCCAAGCGGCAGATCTCCAAACACTCAGCCTAGAAACGATGAAGATTGCGCCAACATATCCGGACATCAATCAATGCTAAATCTAACGATATCTTTAAGTCATTTGAGATTTGTTTTCCGCGAGTCCCCATATCAACTGGAACGAAAGAGACTAAAACCCCATACAGCTAGATGCCATAAAAAGCTAATAGAGACCAATTATCGATCCCAACTGCCTCCGTTTCATTTCCACAATCAGTTCGTGCATGGTGATGGCCACTCCTGGACTCACCCAAAAAGTTTCCACAACCGGGTCCGAGTAGGCATTGAGTTGCAGCTCGCACAGCGAAATGTCAAACCTTAACATTTGACGCTAGTGGCGCTTCGGAGACATGCATGTACGGGGTCTTGTTCCCCATGCCATAAACAAACACTGTACCGCATTCCGTACCAGGAGCGCACCAGGAAGATGGTGCGCGAACGCGCCAAACCGCAAGTGATAACTGCAAAAGCGAACCCCCGAATGTGCCGTTGTGCTATTTCTGTATTCTTCACCGAAACCTGCTGCAGCTCGGAGGAGTTTTACGGAGGAGGGAAAAGCTAATCGTGCTTCGAGACTTTTACTGGTGTCTCGGTACATTCCATTCATCAGCACGCATCAGAAGCAGATTTTACGATACGAACCTGAAGGGGCTGGGACTGTGGAGGACTGGTGGACAGGCATGGTACGGGCAAGGTGTATATGGATGATTATTATTAGTAGACATTCCGAGATATTGCTGTTTTCGCAACTCTACCGGTTGGTGGCACTAGTGTGACTAAATCAGGACAAGCTTTTAATCTGTTGCTGCTTGTCAAATCTTCTGCAAGATATATGGCACGCATGAAAAGTTTGAACAGTAGAGGCACTAAAGCAACAAAGAGTACAAATTCAAACAATCACGTTGAGATAGGTTAGGATATGCCATTTCGCTAAAGAGCGCCCATCGTCAACCGGGTTCCATAGTGTAGCGGTTATCACGTCTGCTTTACACGCAGAAGGTCTCCAGTTCGATCCTGGATGGAACCAAGAATTACATTTCATTTTTTTATACAAGAAGAACGACCAGATCTTATTACTTACACTACTGCTAACTTAATCTTTAGTACAATTCACATTCAGTTTAGAGACATTTCCTTCTCCGATCATCAAAATGAATTATGTTTTATGTACTATAATTAATTATAGCTCTTTATAGTTTCACAACCAATAAATTAAACCATTCTTCCGGGTTCATTCATTCTTCTCTACCGTTGCAAATAGACGTTAAACGTTTAAATATTAGTCTTTATAATTGCATCAGCTTCCTCTCGCAGTGTAAATGTCATCCATGACGCAGTTTCAGTTGATGGCAGTCCAAGAATAATGGAGCGTAACCTCGGTAGAATTAGATCAATGTGTGTTTAAGATGCCAAATATAAGGATCAACGAGTGAGATTGATGTCATATAAACCTAAATATGCCAAAAAGGAAAAACACTGCTTCACCATTGTGTTACGCAGCTCAAAAAATCTCCTCCGCGATCGAATGGAGGAATTCGGATAAGCTTCCTTGTTCGATTTCAACGTTTACCATCGCATCCGATCGTTTCTTCCCTATCCATAACCTTTACGATTTCGGGCCATGAAAAACACAACGCCTTCTTACACACAAAAAAACCAATATTTCCCTACACTGACTGACCGTCTCGTTGGTTCCGCAACCTTTCCAGGGGGTTTTTTTTTTGGCAACACATTTTATGCTTCGTACGCATGCAAATATTTCTTCAGCCTCCTTTCCCGGCCTGTGTCCGTACGTCCTGGCGGTTCATAACTCCACCGTCCAAAACGGTCACACATTTGTGATCGATCGATCGGCTGCGATTCGTGTCGCTGCGTACGGTTAGGTTCTTGTATGCACCACCGCCCATATGCAAGTTATGCAATGATGGCGACAAAATCACACTACTGCCACAGGCGGCCGGTGTGGTTCCGTTCCTGAAAGACACGCCGCCGCCGTAGCCACACTTTTCAACGCGCGGAGGTCACCACCGGCGTGTTGTATCATCGGAGTCCTTTAACGTCTCCGAACCGATGATTTACGGTGCCCATTAAAACAAGGAGTCTGATGGCCTTTGATGGCCCGGGGTGGGTTACCGAGTGGTCCCTTAGTTCGACCGACGCAAGGAAAGCTTTATGCTTCACACACGGGTTCGGTTTGTGGAGTGGAACGATGATTGTATTTTAATGCGTTCCGTTCGGCTTTGTGTTTCATCCACTTACGAGTGACATACAAATCATATTTTTCACACCGCGTGGACATGCGACTGCTGATCGAATTGAATTGTTCACCGTAATTGGAACGAGGATCATGAAATGGATGATCGTGACAGCCGATTACATATTGATCCCATAATTATTCCCTGGCTCGTCGCTATAAATTATTCGCCATAATCCGAGATGCACAAGTGTTGCCGAGGCTTGGTGGTATTTTAATCAAATAAAAACCAAACGATTAAATCAACACATCTGATGACACATTCCTTTTCAGCACCGTTCTCATCATCCAATCACCATTCGAATCTAATCAACGCATCGCCTATAAATCATTCCACCAGCGAATCTTCACCTTTCGCGAAACGAGCGGTAATTCGTTCGAACACCTACACATCCGCCATGACATCGGCACCTCTTGGCTGAGCTCATCTACATCGGCGCTGGATGATGCTAGATTTCACACGATGACATCGTCAACGACAGCCGAACCGCTTCATTACAACTGCTCCCGATAATGAGTCAATCGACACCGCTCAAAATGGCGGAGGATGTCTCCAGGGAACCAAAGGGAAAACATTGCCCTTCACTTGATGTAAAGTGTTGCCGTGTGGGATGGATATACACCACCCACATGAACGCATCACGTACCCTTTAACCCTGACCGCTGGCAAAGACGGAAAGTGGAAAGTTGATCCAGCAGGACAAGGTAACGGATCAGCTCGAAAAGGGCTCACTTTCAGTCACTAACACAAAACCCAAAACCCACCCGAGAGGTGACAGTTTTATCGTCCCTAATAAGCTGCCATCAAGGGCAAACTCACACCTCGCGGAGCGCCCAAGACGCGATCGTATTTTTTTTTTGTATCGCTCCACTTGTAACCGACGAAAACGAAACATAAAATAACTTTTATGGAAATGTGCTGTTTGACTTATCTATGGAGGCAGATGCGCATACTTACACGGAACGTCACTTCCAACGGTTCCCCGCGCATCGCGTAACGATTGGCTGTTTGTTGGGGTTGGGCTGTCGCATGCATAAGTAGGATCTCGATGATGATATGTACAAAATGTAGGTCTTCTCCTTCGCTATCTGTAGCGAAATAGTGGTCTTATCGGCATCCTTCGGCATCGTGGAATAGATGGACGACACCTTTGGAGGCATTCGGGACTAGCAGCAGTACCTTTCACTAGGAGTACAAAGCTCTTGGAAAGGGGCTTCCAGTGAGTGGAGCAATTAAATGCCAATAAGCTGAAGTGTTGCTTGCGTGAGAATTTAACCATTTTGTCTGAATCATTCGGATGCTATTACACTTCCATACCGGGGCACGATGATGTATGCGGCCAATTGGGTACACTCGTCAAGTGCATAATTCTAGCACTTGCAATGCTTCTGATGCTGTGGAGCATAATAATCTCATCATACTTCAACGCCATTGGGTGCTTCAGTTGACTCTGGACCTTAAGGTCGTCCCCGTTTCGAGACATAAGCATACAGGTCCGAACCAGAAGAGGACACCGCACCGGGGGGGCCCTTACGAGTGTGCAAACAAAGCAATTATTACACACTGATCGACGAGGGCGCGTGCTGTCAGTGCTTCGAGTCCTAGTTACGGCTGGAGGCGCAACTACCCGGAGCACTCGATGCCACTGTGATGACCTTATGCTCAAAGATGTTACTTTGAAGATGCGCGCACGATGCACCATACTTGATAAAGCCCTTCGTCCGATGATATCGATACCTTTTTGTAAGCTATCCTCCATTCTCTGCGCACTAAAATGGCACACATACTGACCGTTTTCGGAGAGCGAACGGCTGTCACATCATACCGAAAAGGCCATCCTCACAGCAAACCAACGCATGGACGCATTTTCCAGCGTGGCTAACTTCCCCGATTCCAGCCGATCGCTCTAAACGCATTCGAGAGGTTAGCTTCGCTGCCACGGACCGCTCACGATCGGGAAGTCCATTGATGGACACACGTAATCGTGTGGGTCCGCGTTCCGTTGCAGTTTTCGCATATTGCTCCGTGTGAGAGCAGCATAACTTTTTTAGCATAAGATGAATAGTAATCATCCCACACGAGGTGGAAAGCACGATCGCCGTTATGGTACGCCCAAAACGTCCCCCGGTGTCCCTCTGGACAATGGACTGGCACAGTATGGATGATGAGATTATATCATCGGATTTAGTCCCCGGCGAGGCAAAAAAGGAGAAGAATATGAAGAAGGATTCACCAAAGTGAGGCGAGAATTGCGCACTGAAACCGGCCCCGGCCGCACTATGCTAATGAGCTATATTTTTAAAATGTAACATACTGGAACCGATGGCCGATTGGGGGAGTGGAAAGACAAAAGCTCGATGCTAATGCTGTGTCGGAAATAGCACCACAAAATCCTTCTTACAGGTGGGAATAGAAAGACACGAGCAATGTCACAACCGTACGAGACCAGCCGCGACATACCTAACTCTTCCAGCCACGGATCTATCATTACTTGAAAAAATGTACACCAAACCGCTGCAATTATTTTACGTAATTCAAGTTCACTGGGTAGGTGGCGCTTAGACAAAATTAATACGTACGAAATTTTTGTTTGCGGACCAATCCGTCTGGCGATCAGCGTTCGAAGCACTATTTACCGAGGAAAGAAGTGAACCAACAAATTAGCATTGACCCTTTGGTAAGCTGTGCCCCGACAGTATAAGTTGGTTACATCGGTGAACATTAGCGTTCGACGATCACTGGTAGCTATAAAGCCACACCTAGCATGGACACCTTTGCATTTAACCTGTATGTGGACCACCGTTTTCAATGTTTAACTTTATTCGAAGTAACTTGTGAAGAAAACACTGAACTATTCCAACTTCTTTCGGGGTTTCCAGCAGAAATGATCGATGCTGAGCACGACTCATCCAAGCGACTGACTCGTCTATCTCATTAAGCTGTCTCTACTACTTCTACTATGACTCTTTTATACTTTCTACTATGACTCTTTTATACTTGTTAAATCCTCTTATTACAAAATTTCTCCGGGGTAATTTTTAAGACGTGATCATTTCTACAGAACTTTGTGCATCGGGTCAAGTAAGGATTGTTGAAAAAGACAAGACTTATAATAATTATACTTTCTTCTTTTCAGCCTTTTGAATATCATCAGAGGAGATAATATTCATACAGAACCCACTACGCCCAGAAAACTGCCTGATGGTTAGAGCATTAAAGCTTTAGGAGTGGTTCAACCGAAGTTGGGTCCTATTTTTATTCTTCCTTCCAACTGCTGGGAGTTAGGTTCCAGACAACTTTGCTTCCCTACTTTACGATTACTGGCAGAAGGATTTTCTTGTCGAATATCGGAGCGATTACTCGCAGAAGGTCTTCCTCGTCGGGGGCCGGAGCGATAACTCGCAGGAGGTCTTCCTCGTCGGAGATCGGAGCGATAACTCGCAGAAGGTCTTCCTCGTCGGAGATCGGAGCGATAACTCGCAGAAGGTCTTCCTCGTCGGGGGCCGGAGCGATAACTAACTTTTTGTTCGGACATGCCACCGCTTTTATATTGTGCTGGCCATGTCTCGAACTTTCCTGTCTCCTTTCGTGTTTGATCCTGTCTGTTTTTCGTTTGTTCGAGTATTCCTTCGTTCCTTTCCTACAAACAAGGATCTTATTGTTCTAGCCTTACCGGTTGTCTAGTTTGGGTTTTACCTCGGAACAAAGGACTGATTGTATTCGTCGTGTCCAGGCAAAACTTCCCAACTAGCAATTTGTTTAGTACCCTCTTTTTTGCCTAGGTGGCGCTATTTTGTGTCTTGGCTATTTGCGATGCTCTGGTCGCCACAAAGCCAACGACGGAGCTTATGGATGGATTAGTTCTTACTCAAAAAAGCTAACAAAACCCACGTCAATCTTTCTTGTCTGATGGGTTTTATTAGTCCTGTTGTATATGAAAATGTATATTCACATTACCAATTGTTTTTTTCTTTATAAAAACGCAAAAAGCATTTTTGGGAAAATTCCAATGCTCAAAAGGCCATGCGCTCAAACACGCTTGTAAAATTGTAACGACAAGCAGTGGACCATAGTGGACCGCAAACTAATGAAACGAACCGTAATTTGTGTCGAAATCGTTTTTGTTATAGTTTCCGACAAAGTATTCCAAAGGGACATTCCAGTATTTAGGAGGATGAAGGAAAAGGGCAGAATTAGTGTTTGAACAAATTTGTGTTTTGAAAATAACGTATTTTCTTGTAAATAACGACTTGACAGCCACACTGGGAATATAAAAAAGGTTCTGCCATAAATATTATTTGACGTTACCGAGATGCTATAATAGAATTTGTATCTTGAATTTTTTAAACATTGTACTCAATTGCAGTGATATTTTGTTGCCTTAGTATTGGAAAGATCTGCTAAAAATAAAAATCACATTTTTGAACCATTTATCCCTCTTGTTTCGAGTAATAATAATATCTTGCCATAAAGAAATGAAACAAGATGGCGTCGTTAACAGTAGCGCTCTTGGCTGACCTGCGCTAGACTGAAATCGTTCACGGCATACACGTACGTCGTGTTGGTATTTTTTGTGATTGTGGTAAAGTTTTCTTCTTTGGCGTGCGCATACACCTGGAACCCAAATAAGATCGCTACCCCGTTCAATGGAATATTTCCACCGGATTGTGAAAGAAGTGAACCAACAACGACACCGAAAGACAACGAGTGCGCCGTGCCTTTAAAGCTGCGTCCCGTTCTGTGGTAGCCAGTAGAACCTCAGCCAGAAAAACAGCCCAGCAGAACCACAAAACGGCCCAGCGATGGGCGGGCAGAAGTTTCAGTATGACGAAAGTGGTGGAACTTTCTTCTACTTCATACTCTCATTTCTGGCACTGATTCTGGTGCCGACCACGTTCTACTTCTGGCCGCAAAAGAAAAAGGAAGGTAAGAATCGTACGGCAATCCGCGGATAGAACACCCTCTCAGAACATCCTTTTGCGGATCCAATCTGTTGATTGCGTACGTGCGTTGTGCGTGCGTGCGTGTTGGCAGCGGCGGACCTACACGTCGTCGGGTTTTGGTGAGCTGTCAAAAAAACCGGGCCAACGGCGAAGTACAGTTACTTGACTTGTTTTCTTTTCTTCCTTTCCGCTTGAGCACGCGCCCGCCTGTTCGCTTTCTCCTCCCTGCGTCTTCCACCGTCACACGACGTGTCTGGGGCATGGTGGAAGATGGACAAGAATGTTGGGATAGCATCGCATTGTAGCACTTTCTAATGGCAAAATTGCAGACGAAAATGCTCATGCTTTCGTAGAAGACGTGTTTGAGACGATCGACAAAGAGCCTTGACGCAAAACATTTGTGTAAACAACACCGAATCCTTCAAGAAATGAGTTGTCGTGTAAATGCCAAAATATTGAATTAACGTGCTTCAGTTTTAGTCTGGAGAAGAAGAACTGGGAATTATTTCATCACCTCTTGATGAAAGTCTCCCGTCCAAACCATTCCAGAGTATCTGCAAGAATTGTAAATCATGTTAATTTTGCTCCAACTTCCCATTTATGCTCTCTGCAAAAGGTAGAACATTGCGAGCAAGGTTTAATTTACCATAACGATTGAAAATTCTACCATGCTTGCGTGGATTCCCCGTTGTTCAATGTGCTTCACAAAAGCAAACACAATTGCTTGTAACGTGTAATGTCACGCTGGTTTGCATTGCGACAAACTTAAACTTGAGAGCAAATTACATCGCCTCCCGTTCCGATCCGCTAGCTCCGTTGTTCTTGTAACTACACACAGCAAAGCTACTTGCTCCACGTTTTTATCAATTCCTTATCCAGCAAATCGTCTGTACGGTGAAAAACAAGCTTAAATACTGATTTGTTTATTTTTTCTCTTGCCGTAGATCCCACAACAAAGGAAGAGCATTGTAACTGTCAAGGATGTGTGGCAAAACGAATCACCATGGAACATTCCGACCCTTACAAGGGTCCCAAGGAGCTGCTGGTAAAGTTATCGATAGTGGCTGGTTGGTTGTTGCTCGCCTTCCTTACCTACAAGGTATCCCAGTTCGACTATGAAATGTCCAACTTTGATCCGTACGAGATCCTGGGCGTACCGCTCGGATCGTCTCAGAAGGATATCAAGAAGGCGTACCGAACCCTCTCCGTTATCCTGCATCCGGACAAGGAAACTGGTGACGAGAAAGCGTTCATGAAGCTAACGAAAGCCTATCAAGCGCTGACGGACGATGAGGCACGCAAGAACTGGGAAAAGTACGGCAATCCCGATGGCCCCGGTGCGACATCGTTCGGTATTGCGCTACCATCTTGGATCGTGGAAAAGGAAAACTCCGTATGGGTGCTTGGATTGTATGCGCTGGTATTCATGGTCGCACTGCCCATCGTCGTCGGTACCTGGTGGTATCGTTCGATTCGTTACAGTGGCGATAAGGTGCTGCTCGACACGACCAACATGTACTGGTACTTTTTCCACAAAACACCTCACATGGCGGTAAAGCGCGTCATTATGATACTGGCAGCGAGTTTCGAGTTTGAAAAACGACACAACAATCAGGTGATTGAGCGGCCATCGGATAATACGGAGGTTCCGGCACTGATCCGCGACTTGCCTTATCTGAATGAGAAATGCAAGGAATTGCCCTTTGCCCGCAGCTACTCGTTGAAGGCACGCGCAATTCTACATGCCCATCTGTCCCGGATCGCACTGAACCCGACCACGCTGGAAGTTGATCGTCAATTGATCGTTCGCAAGTGTCCCTATCTGATCCAGGAGATGGTGAGCTGCGTCAGCCATCTGATCATGTTGGCTTACGCGAGAAAGAGTAAGTAAATTGGATTTGGCAGACATAGTTTCACTTTAAGGGTTGTCTAATTCTATTGGAATTTTGCAGTTCAGCGACTTCCGTCGATTGAAACGATCGAAAACTGTATGAAACTGTCACCGATGGTCATACAGGGTTTGCGCGAGTCGGAACACCCGCTGATGCAACTACCGCACATGACGAAGGAACTTCGCGCTCATCTGGCTCGCAAATTCAACACACGCAATCTGCAACACTTGGCCCAGCTGAAGCCCGAACAGCGACGAACGGCTCTGCGCAGCTTAACCGACGATCAGTACAACAACGTGGTGAAGGTGCTCGGCCATCTCCCGCTGATTGATTTCAATATGAAGTGCGAAGTAGTGGACGATGAAAATTCCAACGTGGTAACAGCCGGTGCAATCGTGACGGTGACAGTTGAGCTGGTGCGACGTAGCATGTCCGAACTGTTTGGTGATACAACCGCTAAGGAAAAGCAAGGCATCACGTACGTACTAATGTGTTTCCATTGCTCAATTGTTTTGGGCTTGAACAAAATCGTTCCTTCCATTTCTCCACAGCGAAAGCAACGAAAACGGAGACAATGGTGATGGAGATGCGGACGGGGAATTGGAAGCGACCGACGATCAGAAACAGGAGGTGAAGGCGAAAAAGCAGACCGGCTGGCAGCCTAAATCCTCCAAGGGCCACAAGAGTAAAGCTAAGGCCGGTGCGAAACCACACAACCGCAAACTAGCAGCTGCGGCGGCGGCTGCTGCAGCCGCTAGTGCCGCTGCTGCTGCGGCGGCGGCGGCAGCTGTAGCTCAGACAGCGACCCAATCTGCAACAGCAACGAGTGAAAAGCCAAAGGTAAGTTAGGAAATATTTCCAACCAGCGACCGAATCCCAAGCAAAAGATTTTATTGTAATTGCTCTTTATTTGTAGTCTGGCAAAAGCAGTGAAAAGAAAGCAGCAGGAGCTGACGAAGAAGATGATTCGGCGGTTGAGGGTGACAGTGGTGCGGAGAGCGACAATGATGCAAGCGAGGCAGCGGCAGATGATGATGACGAGTGGGAAAAGTAAGGAATTTAATTTTGACGATCGATAATGGGTATGTAACATTAATATGTTTTTGCCTTATAGGTTCCAGCAAAAGATTAACAAACGGGAAAAATTGGAAGGACGATCGAAAGTATCCCACCCGGTTCATTGTCCAATGTTTCCAGAGGTAAAATGTGGTTCCACTTCAACCGATAGAAGTGTGTCTCCTCCCCGATGTCATACTATATGTCATACTCACCTGATGATGAATTGCAGGAAAAACATGAATACTGGTGGACGTACATTTGTGACCGAAAATCGCACACGCTCCTAACCGTGCCGTACCATGTGACGAACCTGATCCATCGCGAGGAAGTGCAGCTAAAGTTTACCGCACCGAAGTGGGCCGGCATGTACGTGTTTACCGTGTGCCTACGATCCGATTCGTACATCGGCATGGATCAGCAGCTCGATCTGAAGCTTGACGTTAAGGATCCGGCCGCCATCCCGACCGAGCATCCGCAATGGGACATCAGCGAGTCGGAATCGGACCACAATGAGATGCAAGCGAACGATAGCGAATTCACCACCGATTCATCGGACGGCGAGGATGAGGAATCGCGAAAACGAGCGGACTGAGCGAGTGATCGTGTTCCCCCTTCCCTCTTTCCAGACATCCCCCTCCCCCGTTCCACTGGGCGTAAATGGGGTGGAATGTTAGATCGTTAATCCCTCGTCTGGTACTAGGTGGCAGGGACACCGAGACGAACACAGGTACACACAGAAGACACGTACATACACAGAATCCCCCCCTTAATAGACAGCATTAACACATTCCCGTTCTCGAAAGAAAACGGGGTTCAGCTTTTGACATTCATCAATTCGTTTAGCCGGGACGTTAGTTAGGTGCCTCATCTCTCCCCTTTTTCTACTTCCACCGTTCTTTGTTTAAAGAGAGATCCCTGTTCATATGACTTTGATTGACACACGATAAAGAACTCATAAAACTTTCACCAGAAACTGTGTGCTCTGCTACAACTACTGGAAACATATAGGAATTGGACTGAATCAACTAGAACATGCACTGAACGGTGAAGGATCATTAAATCGAGGAAATGGACGAGTGAGAGGATAAAATATTGAAAAATGAGATGGAAAAGATTGTTTATATTTGTGTTCCTGTGGAATAATGGTACGGTGAAAGTAAGGCACCCTTTGGGTAGTATAAAAAAGAGAAAAAATATACAAAACTGTGCTACAAATTGCTATTGCCTAATGCGTGTTGTTTCGAGAAAATATACTGGAAAATGACAATAAATTCGCCCAGTAGGTGGAATCGAACCACTTCGACGCTAATCGACTACAGATTTGAAGTCTGCACTCCGGACCACCGAAGTTCGACTGGGCATCCGGCCGGCACCACAAGGGTGTATATATACCGCACTGCAAACGTTACACTTCTAGTGATGTATAAACCATATTTCACTGTTGTAAGGTTCTGTCGTGAAGTTTTAATATTTAGTATGAAACATGACCCTGAAAATTTGTGTACTTACCACTTCTCACGCTCGATAAAATCTTTACGGAAGCTCGTGCAGTTGCTAAAATGTTCAAACACGTACATGATCGAGGGTTATTCACTAATGCTTCTCAATTTCAGCCTAGCACACCTCTTGCGTACCATCTTTAAATGGATTGGCAGGAAGGGTGGTTATGGGAAAAAGCATTCACTCTAATGCACTACACAATACTGATCTTTCTACCACATACTTTCCACAAAAAACCTGTTGTACAACAAATATCTCTCAACAAAAGCGAGCACATCTCTTCAGTGAATTCTGAAATCTGCAACCGTATCCAACGCTAATGACCCACCATTTTGCTTTTGATTTTGTGACCTCCTATTCACACGCTGACCTGACACTGTCATCACTAAACAAGAAACACTTATCACACTTACAGCATTATTTGTTTTATTTATTGACCGTAGTTTCCTTAACAAATGATCACCTTGCAATTATGTAGTATGGCACGTCGGTACACACTGTGTTCCTTTGCTCGAGGCACAATAATAAGTTCGCAGTGTGTTGCATCGCACTTCCAACAACTGGACGGTATAAAAGCTAAATGCGATCTCGCAACACACTAAATATTCCTAAAACAGCGGTTTTCCCTTAAGTCACACTGTCTCCCTCTCGTTCTTTCTATCTCTCTCTACGCGATCGCCTCTATTGATTTTTATCTTCACTCGTTGGGCGAGAACTTTACAGAACGATGGCTGCCACTAAACTAAGCAACCATTGATACGCTGACCTATCACTAGGCGATTCATAAAAAGTGCGAAACTGATGCGATGGACAGGGTTCGCGTTCCATCCATTTGCCTCTTGTAGTGTTGAAATCATTGCAGTAGCACTCGATGTGAGATTTTGTGATCCCCACAATGATGTATCCGGCGTTCGGCGTAGTAACGATGATGTGTTGGTATGAGCAGTATTTGGTGGTTTATTAGCTTAACTGATGAGATTTCTTGTGGTCGGTTGGATTCATTCTTCCTGCTCCTGTTCAGCCATCATGGGATCGTCAGTGTCAACCAATTTGCTGGATATTTCGTCCTAATAAACGCGAGGAAAAGAAGATGAGCATAAGGATAAAACGCTCTCGAACGGATCAAGCACGATACTGCACGGAGCTAGCAATTATGGACATCACTCGAAGAACGGGGAAAATTATTAGTCGCGCAATCATTCATGCACAAAGCTGTTGCATTCGAGGGTATGGAGGGGATATGACTAACGATTTCCAAAACAAAACTATCTACGAAAGCTACTACACGGCGCCACTACTAGCATAGCGATCTTAACAGAAACTCCGGACCTCTTTGGCGGCTTCCACTAGTGCGTCGTCCGCTTCGTCTTCCTCCACCTCATCCATTCCGATCTGCTCGACGGCGTCCTCGCTCTTGCCGGCCAATGCTGCGGAGGCACGTCGTAGTTCCTGTTCTTCTGCATCGACGTCACCATCGGCCTCCATCTCCGCCGGTTCCTTCAAAAGCACAATACACACACAACGCACACGCACCATTTTTATGTGATTCGGAAAGAAATGTTCTCTTGCACGAAATGTGTTGTTATTAATTGCACAAACATACACCATCGCGTGATAGTGTAATAGAGGATAAAGGAAAGTGAAGGAGCTAAAATTAAACACACCGCCCATCATTCCCGCTGGGGACGATGTGTGGAAGCGAACAAAAGCAAAACAAAAAAGACCGGTGAAATTGTGTAAACTTGTAGGCAAAAGCTTGTACTAAGAGAAAGGAAGCTACGAGCCATTTTACATATGCTTCACGCGGTTATGTATAGACCAACCACCAGAATCTGTTAGAAGGTGTATGACTCAAGGGTAAAGAAGTGAGATAAACAATAAAACAGATCAGCCAATTGAAGAGAGTGTGAAAAGATGATCTGAAACAACAACGGTGCTTGAGTGCGGAAGAATAAAAGGTGTAGATGTTACGTACGTAGAAACGTGTGCCCAAAAAGAAAAGAGCACTGGAACTGTTTACCGATAAATAATAAAATGCCACATTCCAGAGCCATAACTAAACATCGCGTGGAAAAGAACAGAGATGCAGAGTAGTAGAGAGCAACAGTAAACAACATTGCGAAACATTGAGGATGCTCTTGAATATGACAATATCCACTGTCAAACCTCGGGTTCACCGATTGATCGGGATTCATGTGTAATTCCGGTTTCTGATGACACTGCTGCATCTTCTTCTGCCACGTCCTTCTCCGGACTTGTTGTCGCCTTGGCTGGGTTTTCTATCTGACTGTCACCCTCTGAGTCTTCCACACTCTCAGATGATTCGTCCTCGTCCGTCAGAATATCCTGTTCCACTTCCATCTCTTCGACATGATCCTCTTGTTGATCGTTTGAGGAAGACTGTTCCACCAAACTATGGTCGATACCGGTCGCCGATTCTTCGTGTACAGCTTCCTTTAGAATGTCTTCTTCTGCAGCAATTTTACCATTATCCTTGGCGATCGCGCATTCTTCTTTCCGCTCATCGTCTACAATCGCCTCTTCTACTGTTTCGTCTTCAGGATCATCAGGAACGGAATCATCTCTAGCTTCTTCATCATCGGACTCATGTTCCATTGTAGCTGCTTGCTCTTCTGTTATGACTTCCGGAACATTAGAATCATTATCATTCTGTACCACTAACTGTTCGGTTGTGTTGTCTTCAACGGTTGGTGGGCTTTCAAGTTCTTCGCTGAATTCAATAACATCTTCTTGCTCATCATCCTTCTGCTGGGATGATGCGTCATGTTGAGAATCACTTTCTTCGTTCGAGTGCTCCATCGTTGCTGCTTCCGTTGGTTCTACCTTTTCAATGTTAACTTCCGGTTCTTCCACCTGCGTATCTTCAGCTAAAGTTTCTTCTTCTTTTACTGACTTTTCTGTCAACTCCTCTGTTGCGTCCTTCAAATAATCGCTTTTCTCGTCAACTGTAGCGGTTGCTTCTTCGTCAGGTATTTCTTTATCCGATTGCAGCTCTGCCCCTCCTTCTTCCGGAGGAGCCTTAGCCGCCTATTGCCAATTATTCATTTGAAATTGTGCGTAATTTTGCATCAAGGAACGCAATCAGTGTGTTATGGTCACAAATCCAAATAATTCACCAATGGGAAGGTGAGGGTCATGTACCAGTAAGTGTTGTGTGATGGTGATGATGTGCAGGAATTTTGGAAAATGACGATAAAGAAACAAAATGAAACATTATTATTTGGTTAGGGGCAAGGTGATGTAATAAACCAATTACGTTAGATGACATCAAGAACTCGTTTAACAACACGTCGATGGATTAGTCACCGAAAAAATCCCAGATACGCTTGCACACGTTTTGCTGTACGATTTGCATTATTCACCCACTCTCTCTCTCTCGCTATCAAACGAAGGCAATTTCATTGATAGCAAAACGCCACAGATGGTGTGCCGTGATCGCCAAAAATTGATACGACCTTATCTATGATAAGCTGCTTTACTGCCTGCATGTACATATAAGGCGTTGTTGCAAGGCATTTTTAGTTTACATTTAAATTAAGGCATGCAACAGCTTTAAAAATAACTTTACTAATCCGTTAAATGGATCTCTTTACCGATTTTTTCAATTTTATTCGCTAATGCTATAAATAGTATAAATCATTCGTGCGTGATGTTTTACCGCTTGTGTGATAAGGGTATGTCCTTTATTTCCTGAAATTGTATTCGCGTGTTGTGTAATAATAATATTATCAGCACTAACCATAATCTATAATTGTAATAATGCGCATTGTAAATTATCTTGCGCGCAGTGAACAAAGCATCACGATAACGGGCTAAAAAGGTGCAAAAACTAAACACTCCTCATTTCGAAATAAAGCGTTTAAATTTAAAAAATCGATCTGCGAATTACAATCCCGATCCGATCGGCATCATCGCATTCGTTTTGCTTATGATTTGTTTTGATTTTCTGTTCTTGCTATGTTTAAAGTTCTATCGTTGAGCTAACTAATTCTGCTTCTGTTTGTTGTTACTTTTCTGCAGAGAACAATGGGTATGTTGTGTTGTGATACGTTTCGTTTACCGTTTTGTAGTGTGTGAGTGTTTTGTTTTCTATTGTTTATTTGTTCCTTTTCATTCTATTCCTAAGCTTTTTCCCCGATTGCCTTTAACGTGCTAAGCATTGCGGTAAAGAAATATGAATAAGGAAATTTAATAAAATCTATATTTAGATACATTTTAATTCCTTTTTATAGTTGGGTTTTGTCCCACGGAGAAAGATTCATTATCCAAATTCAATCCAAACATTACTTCATAATTCTTCTTTTTTGCGATTATTCATGGAAAACTAATTGCTAACGAAAGATAAAATTGCACTGCATTTTGAGGTATGAACGGATACACTGCCATAATTCTACCGCCTAGTTTTTTTACGCAAAACGTTCTTCTCATGTATGCGTATTACTAACGTCCCTTTTCTTTTTGCGTGCAGGGAAGGAATGGCTTATTGGGTCTTTTTTCGCTGTTTCGATGCTGTCATCAGAAGCACCTAACGCACAAACTCTATCTATCTCTTCTAAGGGTGCGCCGTAAGCATGTCGAAATAATCCATCGGCACTGCCAGTGTTAAGGTGACGGCGAATGTAAAATAATTTCTATATGTGTTCCATGCGTGTGCTTATCGGTTTGTTTTGCTGAGTGACTCTTTGACAGGTCAGCGATACGTGACAAGGTGGTGCACAAGACACCTCGCTTGCATAACAGTTTTTACAATGCTGGTATGTTTAAGCGCACGAACTGATATCATTCATCGCGACCTTGTGCGTGAATACAAGAAAAATGACAAAGGAAAAGTTGGGGAAACAAATAGTTGCACATGATCAATTCCTAAACAACTATGTCAATGATAAACCAAAAAAAAATAGAGTCGTAAGTTGTCATGCAGTAAATTTCGTTCAAGATTTTTCATTCCTTGTAGGAAATATGTGACACGCCTTTCATTTGGCATCTACAAACAGACGGTTCTAACCCGATAATATAAGCGAACATTTCCTCTTGGCATCACGTAGGGTAACCATAACGAAACCACGTGTTGCATACGGACCATCCTGTACAACCTCTACCTTCTTGGTTGACATTCTACCGATTCTACCTCTTGTCGACATTATGTTCTTATGTCCCTGTGTTTATCGGTCAAATGCACTCGCGTTTTGCGTGCGTGAAAGACAAACTGACCTCGGCTAGGATTTACCGATTACATCCGACTTGGAATCGATCAAACGTTAAATTACGCTAAACTACATCCCAGGAAGCCAGAAAGTAGTTCGTTCCGGGACTTTATTCTACCAAACATGGAAAGAGAGAGTGTGTAAGAGTGTTTACTTTCATGGATTAGTAGTGGCATAGTAGTGGTGGTCGGTATCACTTTGCCATTTAACTACACGTGCAGGTATTGTTGATCGATGGAAGATAAACCTGAAGGTCCTGAACTATGCGGGCAGTGTTGACGGCCATTTATTGCTTCCCGCCATTTGTTAAGTGCCTTATCTTTACTACATACAGTAGGAACTTGGGGAAAGCATGTTATGGAAGTTGCTAAGCTGGAAGCAGTAGTACGCTGTTAAACGTTATTGCCGGGAAAAACGCAAACATATTCAATCGATATCATCGCCAAAACGAATCAGAGAATTCCTATTCTTCTCCGCGGTAACGGCACCATTTTTCTCACCCTAGCTGAGCTGATCTATATAAACGCTAGGGAATAGAGAAGCAACAAACGCGATATTGTTAGCTGGCCAAACACGCAACACACATACACACATACACACGCATACAACACGGGGGAGTATATAGGCAGCAAGGTGTCGTGCATGTGGCTTTTGTTGTTGATTTTTTTTTTGCTGTTTTAATTCGATTTTCTGCGGCCCATCATCGGCACTGTCTAGCGAGCAAACACATGGGCCGCAGTTTGGAGCTGTGTTACTGTCACGCCTCTATCTCAAACCTCGTTTGCGTCCTCAGTCGCCTCCGCACCGTCACCGGCAGCACCGTTGTCTTCAGTCTTGTTTTCTTTGTTTTCGTCCTCATCCTCGGCGGCGACAACGGTGGCAGGTGCAGATTCGTCGCCATTTTTATGCTCCGGTTCGGGTGCCGGTGCCGCCAGCTTAAGGAACACTTCCAGATTGTCCACCTCGTTGGCCATGTCGAAGTCGTCGTAGTCACCGCAGTACTCGGTGTCGTTGAACAGCTGCGGGGGTAGTGCGTGCCGTGGGTTCGGATCACTGATCGTGCATCCTTTGTGCTGGGCGTTCGTCTGCATGAAATCCTTTTCCGCTTCCTGGCCCGGCTCTGTGATGTCGATGACGGTATATTCTATGTGCTTGCTTTCCATGATCATCGTGACCCGTTGCTGGCGTTTCTTCACCTACAAAAGCAAGAAGAATAGCGGAAGGAAAATTCTTATATTAAAGAGCTGTCTTATTCTCCCATCACAAAAAGAGTCATGTTGATATGTCTCGTTGATCCAACTAATCTACCGCATTTTTCCAAATCACACAAATCATGAAACGAAATGCTTTAATTTGAATAATCACCTCCTCTTATCCCGCTGGGAAATCTATCAGCATTCCACTCGCATCAGGGAGATCTGTTTTCCACTAAAAAACAGAACGAACATTAAAAATTGCTCCCTCTCTTCACACCCTAGGGGTTCCCAGGTAGAACATGCCAAGCGGGAAAGAGTGGAAAGCAGCGGAGTGTTTGTATTTTTCATTGCTCAATCAACTAAAGTACACTCATTTTTCCTGTCCGTAAGCAGATGTTACAGATCACACAGAAGCTGTTGATGTTGCATTCTCGATCAGCCCAAAACGATCGTGTCTCTAAACGTACTCGCAGTGGACGACATCCCGGTCGGGAAAAAAGGCTTACTAATCGCATGTTCTAATATTTCACGCATGTACGTGTCTCAGGTGTCATCACAGAATTAAATCGTCGGCCTTCTTTCACGGACATTCGTGCAATTAATCAAGTGTGAAGGAAACCACCCGAACCAAACTCGGCGGCTAATTTCACATTGGGACATTAGACGGGGTGCAAGATTGATTTCCGCCGGCTGTGCGACTTTTGCACGGTCCACTATTTAAAGGTGTTACAATCGGACGAAAATTTTGGTACCGGCACCAACAAAGAATAAAGAAATCATTTTCTTTAAATAAAGAACCTCGAACCTTTGTGTCTGGAAGCGATAAATCTTTCGTGCAACAACGGCCATTGGAGAACTTCCCGCTTACTGGTCGATCTCAGTGTCGCAGTGGAAGTCTTTGTTTACATGACCAACAATTTCGCCGATGAACAACAACATCACGACTGCGTGATTCTGGTCACAAAGTGTCACACAACTAGGGTTGGGAATAAATAAGAAAATAACTACCAAGGAAAGTAGAAACAGTGCCTCTTGTGCTAAAATTAGTATAAACAACAAGTTCTGTTTGCCTTTTTCTACTAATGCTCTTTCAACCTGCCACATTTACTGATACGTTTCCGTTCGGGGGTTTTTTTTTTCTTACCAACATTTTCTAACCCACCCATTGCACGTGCATTTGTGTGCGATGTAGCAAGCGAATTCGACGCGGCCTTGCTGGTTGAACGGTTGGCTATACGCTTTTTGAATTACTACACATCTTTTCCGTAAAATTAATTGACAAGGTCCCATAAACTGTCCCCGGGACATGTCGTACTGTTTCCTTTAGCACGCCTTGATGTACTACAGATTTTTCTCCATACGCTTAGATTAACCGACCAATTTGACACAGAAAATTGTGTGAGGCTAACCGAAAATAAATAAGCTAAACTTATTGCTCCAGATATCGACGTGAACTTCCACACGATCAGCATCGTTCATTCTCGCCCCAAGAAGACCCAGTACTGCTGCATCAGTAATCCACCTTCCTCGCAACTACTAGATACGATGCCTCCCACCAGCGACTCTGGGTGCAGATTTATGAGCATAATATTTTCATTCACCTATTAATCCTACACGGCGGCATCATCACCTCTTCCTCCACACACCCATGCATGTACAGCAGCTTTCAAGCGCAAGGAAATGCTATTTTTGCATATCATCTGACTCGGGTCCACTTCTTACCTTGCGAGCGCTACATTTCATTCAATCATTTCCCATCACTCACAGTTGGTAATTGCTACACGACGAGTGTTCTTCCTCTTCCCGTAAGGGTAGCAATCTATTTGAAGTCACCCAAGAGCATTCCCTCTTCACTCGGCTGCCCGTCAGACATTATGATTGGAGCAGCAACACGGAAGCAAAAAAAACAGAAAACCCCAAAGCAACACAGCATCATTGCACCGGTGGGGAAAATTTAGGATTTCCCTAGGTTTCTGTTTCATAATTTTCTCTCCGTGCGTTTGACGAACTGATGCGCGTGGCAAGAGACACCAAACACCAGACAAACACAACACGAATGTGATTCCGAATGTGTGTTGTTTTAGTGTCGGCGGGTGTTTGCCAAATCACTAAAAATACAGGAGACACATCTTTGGTTTGTTGGTGTCTGTTTTTTGCCCTTTTTTTTGGTTATAGACCGTGTTGGCCGCCCGTGAAACATAAGTAACGTTACTACGCGCGTATACAAACAAGCAGGCTCTGCCAGTATCAGTGAAAACAACCCTTTGCCACTGAAACTACACGATCGTTACCCTCACAGCACAGACGTTGTCCGGTGTGTGTGTGTTTCGGCGGACGAAGGAGCGATTATTTAATTCAAACTCTGATGTGATGTGACCATATTACAGCCGCGGGGCAACAGATCGCGCGCGCAAAACACCACAAGGGTGATAGATAAAATTAGACATTCGATCTTCTTTTTTTATCGTGGGGATTCCGAGGAACCTCAAGCTAGGAGAAAGATTTCTTTAGGACAAATGAAAGAAGCAACTTTAGCAGAGATGGATAGAGAGAGAGAGAGAGAGAGAAAGAGAGAGAGAGAGAGAGAGAGAAAGAGAGAGAGAAGCGGAAGCAGTGTCGTAAGGGATTTGATGAAAGGAAGCTCAAGGAAGGAACATCTTGTATTGAGAACGGACGAAATCGTGAACGGATTACACCATGGCGACAATCGTGATCGTGCAGCATTTACCGTCGAACAATCGTACAGACATAAACAAAACACGGTTTCTGATCGAGTTCTGTTGCGTACAGCCATCAGCATAACAAAATCATCTGTGCAATGGCAGGACGTCTTAAATATTTCCATTGTCACTGCTGTTCATCTTTAAATGGACCATAAACTTAAAACAGACACATGAAGATCTCCTTGACGACATGCAGAAACACAAAGCAAAACAAAATCCCTTGACATCTCAGGACAAATATATGCAACGGTTACCAGCGAGCACGTATTGCTTCACTCGCGCAAAAAGGTTTCAAGGGTCGCGCTGGTGATTTATGACCGTAAATATGCGTTACGGTCCGTTTGTGGCAAACATTTATTGGCCCAATTCTGCACTTTAATCTCGCAAGGTGCACGATATCCTACGGCCCGTGGGATACACATTTGCACGGCGAAATCCTTTCGCGGATAACCCATTCTTGAGATATGTGGTCTGACTCGTTGAGATCTCCTCACCCAGAACGTACTAACTGTCAATTGAAAACGAGGCGAAATATATACCCATCTAATTACGTGTCCTTTTCTTTCTATTTGTAATAACATAAAATTTGAAGCCAACCAAACGACTATTTCAGGCCCGAGGATGCGCTGTGTGGCATGGAAAGAAGGAACGGTCATTTACCCCCTTTCAACGCAAGTATTATCTCATCCGAGGCGTTGATATTTTTAAGAGAATGTTTCACGATCATACGACCATTTTATACGATCGTTTTACCCCGTGCCCACACGTATCAGGCCCTCCCCCAAGGTTACGGAAGTGAAGAAGCGAGTTGTTACAGAATGAGGAAGCGAACTTAGCACACCGGCTCACCGTGCACGTCGTCAGCTCCTTGACATTAAAGTATGCGTCTAGCAATTAGCTCGTCAATTTTGTCTCACATTCGCACATTTGTTGCAGTGTTTTGCCTGTTCGCACATAGGACACAGGATTGTCGTGTCAAATTAACGCAGAGTGGCTGTGATTAGCACTGCCATCTGGTGCCATGTTTGGTTTCGCAAAAATTCACACATTACAATCGATCACGATGGAAAGAATGGATCATCACTTTCGCTTTTGACAATACTGTAGCTCTTTTTAATCGATCGGTGTAAAGCAGATCGACAGAAGGATTGGTAAGTGATAAGCATCAAGCGCCATACGTTCTGGGTTCAAACCTTACCTCTCTCAGGTCTTTAATGTGTAAGTGCGGTAGTGATCGTACATATCAAGCCCCATTTCTTGTACTCAACATCCTCAATGTCAACAGACGACAATACGAACGGTTTAGAGAGACACAACTCTTCGGATCAGAGATATCCGACACGGTCAGTGACAAAAGTGGCAATGAAGAAGCAATGATCACGATGAAAGCGGGGAAGTATTATTTGTGGATGCAATACTAACCCAATGCACCTGTCACAGAATGCATCATCATCTTAGTGAGCTAGAGGAGAGAACACCGGGGACAGCTTCAGTGTGGCATCGCGTGTGCTTCTGGCGAGGCGTTAAATAATGCTCATTTGTTTACGGTGTAAAAGCATTACGTGGGAAAGATTGCCATGGCTTTTTCAAGGCAGTGGTAAGTCCACTAGCGATTGTTCTTGGCTCGTTTGGTTTTGATTAAAACATGGCTCACAAGATGGCGTACAAACGAACAACACATAACAGACACGAGAGCACGTGTCGCACTGTACTTCGATCAGGATCGTCCGTGCACCCAGGTAGCACTCTCTCTACATGTGAAGAGGACGTACGATCGTCTTTCTAACGCTTTTCACACCTGCTGGTTCGCAATCATTACGTTACGCGCTTTTGATGGTGAACTAGGGCATTGCACTTGAGATGCGAAATTCGATCGAGAGAGGGTCGATGATCTCGCGTGACGTGCGTGATTCGCTTTTCGCCCATGGCCATCAACGCGCCAAAAGATCACCTCAACAACATTCTCAACGCTGGGCGTCGTCTTCGTGATGGGATGTCAAAACATGGCGCAAGATCGTGATCACATTGATTGAGGTTTTGAGGTATTTCATGTAGAACCGGGGGTAAACGCTAGTATCTCGACGTTGCTAGTCGGGGGCAGCGCGTCAGTGGAATGCGCTTTAGGGCGCCACAAAACGTTCATCTTCTAGTTAATTATTTTAACTGCTGAATCAATTGTCGGATGATTGGTTGGTTGTTTAAATATCTTCGCTTTTTGTGCTGAGGCTGTCACTCACTAGAAAGCGCGTTTTATGGCACGAGGATCCACGAGCATGATTATTGGCAGGATTTTACCCTAAGCCATGCGAATATCACCATCGTTCGTTACAATCATCAGAATCTTTGTCAGATTGATGTAAACCTGCCCCTTTTCCACATTATTTTGTTTATTTGGCTTGAAATCTTGCCCCGGTATAAGAATGTTTTGTACATTTATCGCATCTCTGCTCATACTGCAATAAATCTTAATCGTCATCGTACCTCTTGCTAGGGTACAGTATCCTACTCACTCCAATCGGATTCTTGGCGTCGTTAGTAGCCGGCAATTCTTTGTGCAAGCACTACAATAGATCAACAAGTTAAAAAAGACGAAAAATCAACATGTTCAACTAGCGTTTCTCTCTTCCCGGTGGTTAATTGGGAAATGTACAAATTATTGTCCTTCTTCCCCTAGGTTTTAACCGACAGAAACCCACCGACAATTAACGACGACGACTGATACCGATCGGAATGTGACTCGCCTTCAACGAATTCACCACCAGCACCAGAGTGCTCGTGTTGTTATTCTTTACATCTACAAAATTGAGTGCCAAGTGCGCAAACAAACTTTCGAGAATAAGAGATCATTCCTCCCAGGTTTGGCATCGTGTTCGTTTTAATGATTGTGTCTTGCTTCGGGAAAGGTTTAACGGTTTGAATATCGCTTCCCGTTTGTTTCAAGGACACCTGTAGGTCTCCCCCGAACGCTTAATGGGTGTCGTCGATTGGCGTATCGACACATCCGTCAATGGTGGTGCAAAAGAAAAACAACACCAGAGCCTTCTTAAGTTCTTCTTTCGCAAGACGTGTAATCACTTTCCTTTTCGAAAAAAGCCAAACCAACGCGATCGTGGTCATCTTTACTCTGTCGTGGTGTCGAGTGACTTTCTTCTGATGCAATGCAAAACGTGTGCGTCTATTTATGTGCAAAGTGTTCACCTCAAAAATAAAAAATAAACTGTTTGGTAGTACACCTACCGCCCTCCTCCCTCACGCTACTGCTTTTAGTCACCGAGAATTGTTGGTACTGAAAACCCTCGCGGAACACATTTCAATTCGTTTGCGAGCATTTTAATGAATAACACAACACCGAAAATATTAACACTGTGGGGTGAATTTGCTTACGACCCGTCGGCCAACGACCAATAAACCGTCTCTAACGCTTGGTCTGCCCGCAAAAGCCAGCTTCTCTTCTAGCGTTATTTGCTCACGGTACGGCAGGAGGCAGAAAAAAGGGCAATTAAATTCAAATTATCTAATTTGCTCACAGTCTCTTTTGGTTCGCTAGACGCCGGCTGCACATGTTGAATTAATGAAAGATGTGAATAAGAATTTGAATCTGCGTAACAAACCACGAAAGGAAATGGTATCTCTTTCCATTTTGCATACAACTTCCTGACATCTACCCATACTGAACGACACGGCACGGACTCTCCGACATCAAGTTCGTCAAAGCAAACGAAAATGAAACGAACGAGAGCATTTCTATCGGCAACAATGTGTAACAATGTTTACCGAACGATTTGGTTTGCTAAGCATGCGAGATATGCAACGTTAATGCGCTGTCAACGGGGGACGTGTGTGCGTGTGTGGTTGGCCTTAACAAAACCCGAGCTGATGTCGATCAGCATTGCGGATCCATCGTGCACACACCAACCATAAGCATAGTCATTTAGCCAAATATAGAAGTGATCCTCGCGCACGACCAAAGCCAGCCGCCAGCAGAACATCGGTTCCATCGCAACATAAAAGCAGGGGCATGCCGAGTATAAAGGTTCGAGCGGATGCCCAAAGGCGTTCGCCTTGGACGATCAATCCGTTGAATGGGGTGGGATGATGGCCTTGACTGATTCTTTATTTGGAAGGAAAAAAATTACACCCGCCTCTTCAATGCACTCCCCTTTCTCTGGGTCAGTGTCGTACTATTTTGAGATGTATTGTGCTGAAGATTTTGTCGGACTTTGTGCTACAAACGCAAATAGTGTGCAGCTTTTTATTTAGTTATTATTAGTAAAGCATTTCAGTTACGTTAACATAAAACAAGGGGTTATGTTAAGGGCTTTTTACAACAGTTTCATCTAGAGTTGAGTTAGATTTAGATTGATGAATCTTTGAGTCGAATGGATGACTCTGATGCTTTTTTGAAGATCTCCAGACTAACCTTCAATGTGATTAAATTAAATAGATTAATTTTAATTTAATTAGTCATTTAGATAAAAAAACATTAATGTCCAGACATTCAGACATCCTTGAAGATACATATGTTCTCAAAGTTTTATGGATCATTTGCGAGTCAACCCATGATTCAAATGACTATTCACTGAAAATTCACTACCAATAAAACCCCTCCAAAGGTTCATTAAGCACAACGCTACTCAATGTTTTGGAAAATAGTAACGTGTGCTCTAATTGTGCCATATTTTGCAACATGTTTCTCTCAACCACATCTCACGTTGTTATCCATCTGGAACATTATTTTTTTATGCAATATTTACTTTATTTCGTGCCGTTTTCGGCGGCACATGTTGCAACGGTCATAAAACAATAAATACCTTACAGCTGCAAACGAAACACCGGCAGCGATGACGCATTGCAGAGCGACGGTGAGTGTGAATTTCATAATGTGACCGAAAACGAGACTCTTTGAAGCTGGGCAACAACATGAAGATATTTTGTGAAAGCAGTGAAATTAACCTTTGAAGAAATAATAAATAATAAAAGCAATTGACTACATCGCATAAAGAGATAGTTTGTCCAGCAGAGTTCTACAGGCATGTACAGAAAATATCGTGTAAGTATTCTTAATAACTCTACTGTAAAAGGGTTAAAACTCGGCCCCGGCAACCCTTCATTGCACATCCGTATGATTGTGCTCAGTGAACTGAAACGTGGTTCTGCGGGAATGAACGATGCGATCAAACCATGCTCGTACTAAACCCGAGCTATGATCGTGATGGCTGTGCTCTACTCTTCACTCCACTCTATCTATTCCACGCTATTCCGCTTGAATAATGATAAGCCCTTGTGTCTCCTCTCCAAAAGCGAAGCGAGAAGAATCAGTCTACCAAAACCAAACCGGCCCGGAAGAGGTGACCGTTTAGGGCCGGGATGAATGACGATTCAACCGACACCGCGCCTGCCGCTGCACTTTATTGCACACTAATTAGATGCATTATGTACACCACCGTGTATGGGGGAGTAGATGGGTACAACGCAGCGGCATTGTGTACAGAGCTGTCCTTTATGTTCGTATAGTAAAACGCAGCTATTCGCTTAGACCACAGAATGACTAAAATATTGGAACAGAAAACCACGCGAAACTAACCACGAGGTTGGGAATAAATGAATTTCGTTATTACTCAACCATGTTGCACGTTCTTTCTCCGGTCGTATATCTTAGAATTCTTCATACTACTGAGCACAGACTGGTAGGCAACTAAGCGGTTGTATGAGATCCTACTAACACCGGTAAACCTTACAGTGTGTGCTGGGAGATTTACACACAAAACCGATCGCCCATTAAAATTCCACCAACAGCAACTTAGCAAAACGTAACTATCACGGTCCATAAAACCGATTGGCATTCTCTCCGGGTTTTCAGGTCCGCTTTGTTGGATAGCTCCTCCAATCTCCAACGACAGAATGCAACAGTTTTTTTTTTGCTCGTGTCTGAAGGTTGGGTTGGAACGGGAAAACCATTTTGCCAATTATTATTTTGTGCCAAACGAAGCGAGCAGCGCACATAACTCACTGCACCAAGCACCGTGTAGGAGAGGACGCAATGGTAGAATCAGTTAGTTGAACTTAATTTTTAAACCATGCGTCATAGGCCATTGCATTGGAGCGGAAGTAGCCCAAATGGGACTGGTGAAAACATTTTGGTATATTTTCTTTGATGCAAACTGATGCTTTGCCGGAGTTTCTTAAACATCTACAAATAACATCTGCCTGATCTGGCATCTTAAAACTTGTCTTTATTCTTTTCCAATGGAAAATACATCCCTACATCGTATAAATATTGCAATTATAAATAAACACCCCTGTTCTAGCAACCATTAGAACGACGGAATGATTCGGACGATCACGTTTAACGATCGTCCAGCCTCTACCTGAAGAGGGTGGAGATGTACTCAAATAAACATACGAGGAGAGTGACATTCAAACAGAATGCTACAATGTAAAACATGAATAACATCTCCTATTTACATTTATACATTACACTTACGACTAGACATCCAGAAGGATAAGGAATTTAGCAGATAAAAAAATAAACGCCAAGCTCACTCTTTGTGGTCTAATCTGACAATTAAAATACATTACTTAAATAACAACCTTGTTAATGAGTTAATTTACTAAGAGAGTCTAAGCGTTGATAAGATATTCCAATCGACCTCCTTCATTGGCTCCAAATGCAGACAACAAAGATATCGTGACCTTCCGATGCGTTGTACAGAGACCGCGCATCGGGGTGTGTCCGTGGAGTTCAATTTAAGTGAATCACTGATTAAACGGAACCAGTCGTAGCGTTCAAGCCCGGGGAGAAAAACAGGGTGTTGTAAGCTCCCCCCAAACATGGCGGTCACCCTTATCGAACCAAAGTATTTTTTAAATGCACATCAACCACTTCATTGGTCAATCATAACGGAGGCCGAGACTAAAGTAATGCCGTTCAATACTGCGCGCTATGAATCATATTTTTAGTCACACCAGTAGATGACAACTTGGACGTCGTTGTTGGGGACGAACATTTCCTCATTCGGTATACCCCATCGCTTTGTAAGCTTCGGCAATGTACGACAAAGACTCACACCATGGATGACTGGCCGGGCTTGGGATGTACTGATGCATGACATCATCATGTTCCAGCATTTCGTGTAGTCCTATTGGGGAGGCTTGGTCGCTTATAGGCAAGCCTATTCTTTTCTTGGAGCACATGAACAGGATCTTCCGGACGCTTCCGGGAGAGAGTAGAATTGCGATAACTCAAAAGTAGGCTATGAAATATGCACTTTGGAGCATTCCCGTAACATCTAGCTATTGCTGTTGGAAACACTGACACTAATGGAGTTTCCATCGCCAGAAAAAGCTAGAGAGAGGAAAGTAGATATGAGGAAGCGAACGAGGTACAAGTACCGCTTCTTCTGACCATGTAGGGTTGGTTGGGCGTGCGATGGTCGGTTTCTAATCGCACACGGAGCAAACAAACGGAAGTTAATCAACTTGCGCCCCACAACACTCTCTGCTGGTATCTCTAGCCCGCGTTTGTTTTTTTTTTTTTGCTATCGGGAATGGGAGATTTTTCGCTCGCTTTTCAGCTAAAAAACCCACCCCAATGTGCTCGCCATTTCTACACACACGGCTTCTTTTAAAACGCGATTATTTATAACTGTTACACTATGGTCGCTAGGAACACATACCGACAGAACATAGCCCCAACAGTACAAGCGCACGCATACATTTGTGCGACCGTATAAAATTTGAACATGCCGGGCTGGTCCCACATGCGGGTGTTTTTCCCTATTCATGGCCATGGCCAAGAGGAGTGTTTCTGGCTTCCGACACCCTTCCACAGGTGTTGGCGTGCTCAAACTTACCTCTTTGTTGCCGGACATTCCACTGATGTACACCTTGATAACCATTTTGATGCGATTTGCTGGTATGTTTGGCGTGGAGAATTGGGACTTGTCGTCTGCTTCGCTCGGGCTGTTTCTTTCCTTCTTTCAATCACACTTCCGTTGCTGGGCGCTCTTGCTTATCCGCTCACTCAACGCACTCGCCCTCTGCTTTTGTCACAACACTCTGCTACAAAAAGACTGGCTTAATTCTTCTTCACGAAAGATCACGCACTTTCTGTACCGCTTCACCGATTCCACCGATTTGACAAACTCGTTCGCAGCGCCAAAGTGCACGCACTGAAATCGTGTACCGCTAGAGAAGAAAAAGAATAATAAGCAAACACTGCTACACAACCACCACCACCACCTGCGGAATTGGAATTTGGAAAGATAAACTGCACCAGGTCAGAGACGCAGTTCGCACTCTGTTCACTACTGATTGTATGATTAATATTGACCGAAATATTTATGCTATCTTTCCAACACCAAGGACAACACGCACAACAAATAACGCACTGTTCAATCTCGCGCTACTATAGTTACTGCTGTTGCTCCTCGAGGAACGCTCGTTGGGTTGCTACGGCAAAAAAAGGATTTCACAGACGCACCCCGAAAAAGTAAAGACCCTGAATGAAATTGTTGAACACCCTGGGAAGGTCGCTGCACACACACGCACACACGGTCTGATGCACACGCACTCCACTAACCCGACTCTTCGGGCAGTAAAGAATCTTCCGATAAAACGGATGGGATGCCGAACACGGGCCTACTACACCAGGGATCTATCAATTCTGCGGATATCTATAGATTCTTCTCGTTATGCGGCGTGTGTGTGACCGGGTTAACAGACGGTCGGCGATGTCGCACTATGCGTTGTTGTTGGATGCCGTGAAATGTGTACGCACCACAAGAGTAGGGACTATGGAAGCTCACGACTCGCTGCTACTTGCTAGGAAACTCGTCGCTAGCGGGTTTCTTGCAAGCCTTCGTACCGGACCAAGATCCAAAATGATAGGCAATCGTTTCTGAAGAAGAGGTGGCACAGAAGGAATTTAAAGGGGATGACGTTTTTGACAGTAGCTTAACTGTCAATGCGGTATAAATTCAATTCAAGACTGTTTGCAATAACGTTAAATTTTAATTTGCTTCCTTGGTGTGTGCGGAACTAGACTAGAAATTTAGAAATATGATGAGATTATGCTTCTTGCACTTTTGTTGAGTTTACGAGATGATAATTACTTTTTGCAAATTTTTACGGCTTCCGTTTTATAGCAGCTTCGCGGTGGGAAGAAGTAACGTCTAGACAGGCCCTAACATTTTGACGTTTCTGTGATTGCATGTAAACAAAGCAAATCTTCGCATCGGACGGTGTTGCGTTTCAAGTCGTGATGCAAATTATCGACAGTGTATAAGTTGAGTTTTAATATTTTATTTTACACCTGTTCCATGCAATGCTTTCCTTTTTTCGTAAGAAACCCTCAGAAGAGTTGACCAACGCGTCAACGTCGAACTCGAAAGCTTATCCGATCGCCGGATTAGATGGAACGGTTCCTCGCGGACCGACTTTGCAAGAGTTGGGCTATCGAAGTACAGACGATTTGAGAGAAACCATCTACGACTTCTTGCGGACAATTCGTGACCCGGAAAAGCCCAACACTCTGGAGGATCTGCACGTAGTGTACGAAGAGGGAATATTCGTGAACGAACCAACACCAGGTAACGCAAACGTCGTGCGTGTCGAGTTCAATCCAACGGTTCCACACTGTTCATTAGCTACGTTGATCGGACTTTGCATAAGAGTGAAAATTGAACGAAATATTAATCATAACCTGAAGCTGGATATCTATATCAAAAAAGGTGCCCACGCGACGGAAGACGAAAGTAAGTGGTGATTGCGTTAGCATTGAGGAAGGTAAATTACATCTTGTCTAATCTTTCTTTCTGTCTGCACGTATGTGCCACTGGTCACAGTTAACAAACAGATCAATGATAAGGAACGAATAGCAGCGGCTATGGAGAATCCAAACCTAAAACAGTTGGTTGAGAACTGCATCAAAGATGAGGATTGAAAGACTGAACTTTAGGGGTGCAAATAATACCTTTTAAGGATCACAACTGGAATGAAGGATGTGCTGTTAGCAGTGGATGGTAATTGTTTGTTTGTAAAATAAATAGTTTCCTTTGTAACTATGCACAGTGCGACTTGTATTTTTGTGATATATCACGAACCTGGTGCAATATTGATAATATTGCTTGGAATGTGTTTTTTTTTAATTTTCACCAGTTGAGAGTCGATCGGCTACAATGTCAACGACCTAAGGATATGAAGTACAGCAATGCTCCAACATGGCGGAAACGATATCATGTAGCTATCCTTTTCTAGGGTTGCTATGATTTTGCACTATAGTCTTCGAACCTTTCCTCTCGGACAAGACTGGACGATGAGATTATATACTGCTTTCATATTTGTGTTGGTAAAGCAGCAGGCGCCGTACGTTTAATACCATATACTACCAACTCTTCAGGTCATTTTCGTTCGAACAATCAAAGGTGAAGCATTCAAAGGTTGCAGCGAGAGTTCTCTAGAAGTGTTTTTAATTCAAGCAGTTAAGTTTGGTTAAACCACGTCCTACGCGATAATCTTGTTTATCTTTAGTGAAAGCGATCGAAGAAAAGAAAATAGTGACCAGGTGTTTTGTTCCGCGTTGAAATTCATTCCATTAATCGCGTTGTTCGTACAGCTAGTGCAAAATGGTGGTAGTAGTTTTAAACGAATCGAAGGACGGGGTCAACCAGGAGCTGGAATACGACGAGAGCAGTTCCGATGAATGCGACACTCCAGTTAGTGTGATATCCATGAAGTTTGACAAAACCGATCTTTCGATTAATACCAACCCACTGCCACATGGCAAGTACACCTTGATTGGTATCGATATAGATACTACTGGTCGCAGGCTTATCGATGAGATCGTACAGATCTCTGCCTTTACCCCGGACCAGCAGTATGCGCAATACATTATGCCCCTGATGAACCTGAACCCAGCTGCCCGTCAACGGCATCAGGTTCGGGTGATCACGGTCGGGTTTTTCCGCATGCTGAAGAGCATGCAAACGTATCGCGTGATGAAGACCAAGATGGAGATCGCGGCGCTGAACGAATTCATCGACTGGCTTGAGGAGCGTCGTCGTGAAGATGAAGGATCCGAGGGTATCGTACTGGTGTACCACGAGCAACGAAAGTTCGTGCCTTATATGGTCATCGAAGCGTTGAAGAAGTACAAGCTGTTGGATCGCTTCGCAGAGTCGGTCAAGTCCTTTGTAAATGGATTCAAATTGGCTGAGGAGAAATGTACTAAAACGATCAAATATCTGACGATTCGTCAGTTGGCAAAGCTAGTTTTGGACGACAAAGAAGGCTCCCGTGAAGGATTTGAAGGCAACGCGGCGTACCGTGCAAGGATGGCCTTCGAAATTTCCAGACGCTTAGCAACCGGTGAGTAAGAAGATGGCGTTGTCGCCATTTTGAGTTGCAAGCATATGACAAGATGGTTGCTATGATACTAAAAGAATATTTTCTGCACACAGCTGAACCGAAGGAGACTTCGTCTACTTCATCACCGTTGGAAACGGAGCCAAATTCTTCGGGTGATACTGAAGAAGTCACAAATTCATCCTCCACCGCTGAAGATGCCGTGAAGGTTGAGAGTGACAAGGCAGCCGAGAACACTGTACCCTCTGCGGAGGATGATGGTGAGCAGAAACAAGGAGAGGAGAAAGAAGGAGCTGCTACGGCTACTGCGACTAGGTCTGCATCTCCTCCTTTGACCGAAGCGGATCGTCAAAAGATGTGCACCGTGCTGTGTGAATATGCTTCGCCTATTTCCACCGAGATATCCGAGCTTGACGAGCAGGAGAAGATTCTGGTGCGTCAAAATTCATTGAGACCGGTATTTTTGCTCTATTTTAAGACGACAATCTACCACAGGTAAGTGCAAGAATATAGTGCGCTGCTCATGGAGACAAACTTTATTCATTAAAGCACATTGTTTCTAGGGTTAAGGCTGTTACGTATAGACGAGTATTGGCTGAATGTGGCCTCGATTACGAATCGTTGCGTCAACTCTGGCAAGAGAATAAACGCGAAGGCTTGGAAAACATGATCAAGGAGATTGCAGAATTGAAGGAAGATGAATGCACCGAGTTGGTTGAACTTCTTGATTGTCACTACGATCCGGACAAGCAAGCATTTAAACCGGTTGTGAAGCGCATGAAGCGTCGTCCCTCTCGAGGTAATTATATTGTACAATAAGAGGTATTGTTTGGTGCTAATGGTTAACCCTTTTTTCTCAGGACAACCTTTCTTCTCCAACAAAAATGGGAATGTTCCGCAAAATCAGAACGGAAACACCCAAATGGCGAAGGAAAATCGGAAGCCATTCCATGGCTACCAAAACAACCAGAAAAACCATAACAATCTTCATAATGGAAACAATATGATCAACAAACAGCAGAACCCTCAGCAGAATCAGCAGCAGCAGTTCTACAACGGTCCGTCCTCACCCGAGTCGAGTATGCGCAACGGAGGATCGCCGGGAAAACGTTTCTTTCCACGCAACTCTCGTCGTCGCCGTGGAGGAAATGGCCAGAACCAGAACCAGAACGGTGGACAACCGAACCAACAACAACCGATGAAGAATCATAATGGCAATCACCATTCCTACTCGAACTCGAATCGCCACAATCATCAATATCAACAGCCGATTCCAAGTCATGCCTAGAGAAGGAGGAAGCTCGCGAGTTGCGCCATACTTCTAAGGTATTTTAAGTTGTTGATGTCTGAATGTTGTCGCACAGCAGAGCTGTAGATGCAGTAGAACTCACCCGATTCATACAACATCGATTCAAGGATAATGGCACGGAATACGAAACATTTTTAAAACATTCAAATAGGTTTAAGGATCAACACGGTAGCAGCAGTCCTCTCTTCCGGTACAAGTTGTCTTCGTATTTTAGAATCAGGTAGAAGCATCACTTCATCAGCAAACTGTCTACAGCGCAGGATGCATGGTAGGGATTTTTAGTTTTCGGTATACTCAACCAGCGGAAAGTAAGCGCGCACTTTCTGCTGATCGCTGCCGAATCCAATTATCGGCTACTTTAGCTTCCAAAGAGTTAGGACACTTGTTTGCTTGTTTGTGGTGCAAAACCCCATTTTAATGTTGTGTAAATTATTATCACTGCGTAGCAATCCATACCGAAATGAGGCGGCTAGCGTCTTTTTATGCTTATGCGGGTTTTAGCAGCTTTGTAATGAAATCAATGAATTATGTACTGATTGTTAATTGATGGAAGGTGCTTAACATTAGAAGCACGACCTCTGGTAGGTTACGGTTCTATTCTAACGCTAATACATATAATGATTTTTTGCTCACATTTTAGTGTTGATTATTTTTATTTGTTATACGATATTAGAAACAGAACAAATCACAGCAAAACTTACTACTGCCAGGCCATGCTGCTTCATATCAAAACCTTATAAACCTCATAATAATGTCCATGTGAACGAAGAATATTCAATTGAAGTCATTTAAATCATTAACAAATCCTATTATTCTCGTATGAACAAGGTCATATAAAATCATATCTAGTTTGATGTAACGCTGAAATTAACATGAAACAGAAAAATATTCGTTAAATGGCATTTGTTACGAAGCTAAATTATTTTATAGCATCCGCTGCAAAAACAAGGGTACTAAGAAGTAGGCGACGAAAACTCGAAAACGAAACTATAGTCATCTCTTTTTAAAATACGACATAACTAACCGAGCAGTGCTTTTCGAGTCCTGTTTAAGGATGGAAGGATGAGAAGGATCATTTCTATTACAACGATCCAAGAACAAACATCTGAGTGCAAGTGCTCTGGAAGTTACATTTCCTATAACCTCAAACATTTCCCTGAAACTGTACCACGTGTTTCCGTGCGATTCATTCCCGAATAGTATTTTTTTACATACTGATTTTTAAGTGCATTTCATCACAGGTAAGAGTATAGGAAATATTTTGCAGTGCAACATAAAATTAATAGCCGCGCCTTTGGTGATTGTTCATTGTACAGATTGTACAAAATGGTAGTTGGTTCGGACGAATCGAAAGTAGGTATTGACGAGGAGCAGCATTATGAAGATAGCAGCTTCGACGAGTGCGATACGCCAGCTGGTGTGTTATCTTCGAAATTCGACAAAACCGATCTTTCGATTAATACCAACCCACTGCCACATGGCAAGTACACCTTGATTGGTATCGATATAGATACTACTGGTCGCAGGCTTATCGATGAGATCGTACAAATCTCTGCCTTTACCCCGGACCAGCAGTATGCGCAATACATTATGCCCCTGATGAACCTGAACCCAGCTGCCCGTCAACGGCATCAGGTTCGGGTGATCACGGTCGGGTTTTTCCGCATGCTGAAGAGCATGCAGACGTATCGCGTGATGAAGACCAAGATGGAGATCGCGGCGCTGAACGAATTCATCGACTGGCTTGAGGAGCGTCGTCGTGAAGATGAAGGATCCGAGGGTATCGTACTGGTGTACCACGAGCAACGAAAGTTCGTGCCTTATATGGTCATCGAGGCGTTGAAGAAGTACAAGCTGTTGGATCGCTTTGCAGAGTCGGTCAAGTCCTTTGTAAATGGATTCAAATTGGCTGAGGAGAAGTGTACTAAAACGATCAAATATCTGACGATTCGTCAGTTGGCAATGATAGTTTTGGACGAAAAAGAAGGCTCCCGTGAAGGATTTGAAGGCAACGCGGCGTACCGTGCAAGGATGGCCTTCGAAATTTCCAGACGCTTAGCAACCGGTGAGTAAGAAGATGGCGTTGTCGCCATTTTGAGTTGCAAGCATATGACAAGATGGTTGCTATGATACTAAAAGAATATTTTCTGCACACAGCTGAACCGAAGGAGACTTCGTCTACTTCATCACCGTTGGAAACGGAGCCAAATTCTTCGGGTGATACTGAAGAAGTCACAAATTCATCCTCCACCGCTGAAGATGCCGTGAAGGTTGAGAGTGACAAGGCAGCCGAGAACACTGTACCCTCTGCGGAAGATGATGGTGAGCAGAAACAAGGAGAGGAGAAAGAAGGAGCTGCTACGGCTACTGCGACTAGGTCTGCATCTCCTCCTTTGACCGACGCGGATCGTCAAAAGATGTGCACCGTGCTGTGTGAATATGCTTCGCCTATTTCCACCGAGATATCCGAGCTTGACGAGCAGGAGAAGATTCTGGTGCGTCAAAATTCATTGAGACCAGTATTTTTGCTCTATTTTAAGACGACAATCTACCACAGGTAAGTGCAAGAATATAGTGCGCTGCTCATGGAGACAAACTTTATTCATTAAAGCACATTGTTTCTAGGGTTAAAGCTGTTACGTATAGACGAGTATTGGCTGAATGTGGCCACGATTACGAATCGTTGCGTCAACTCTGGCAAGAAAATAAACGCGAAGGCATGGAAAACATGATCAAGGAGATTGCAGAATTGAAGGAAGACGAACGCACTGAGTTGGTTGAACTTCTTGATTGTCACTACGATCCGGACAAGCAAGCATTTAAACCGGTTGTGAAGCGCATGAAGCGTCGTCCCTCTCGAGGTAATTATATTGTACAATAAGAGGTATTGTTTGGTGCTAATGGTTAACCCTTTTTTCTCAGGACAACCTTTCTTCTCCAACAAAAATGGGAATGTTCCGCAAAACCAGAACGGAAACACCCAAATGGCGAAGGAAAATCGGAAGCCATTCCATGGCTACCAAAACAACCAGAAAAACCATAATAATCATCATAATGGAAACAATATGATCAACAAACAGCAGAACCCTCAGCAGAATCAGCAGCAGCAGTTCTACAACGGTCCGTCCTCACCCGAGTCGAGTATGCGCAACGGAGGATCGCCGGGAAAACGTTTCTTTCCACGCAACTCTCGTCGTCGCCGTGGAGGAAATGGCCAGAACCAGAACCAGAACGGTGGACAACCGAACCAACAACAACCGATGAAGAATCATAATGGCAATCACCATTCCTACTCGAACTCGAATCGCCACAATCATCAATATCAACAGCCGATTCCAAGTCATGCCTAGAGAAGGAGGAAGCTCGCGAGTTGCGCCATACTTCTAAGGTATTTTAAGTTGTTGATGTCTGAATGTTGTCGCACAGCAGAGCTGTAGATGCAGTAGAACTCACCCGATTCATACAACATCGATTCAAGGATAATGGCACGGAATACGAAACATTTTTAAAACATTCAAATAGGTTTAAGGATCAACACGGTAGCAGCAGTCCTCTCTTCCGGTACAAGTTGTCTTCGTATTTTAGAATCAGGTAGAAGCATCACTTCATCAGCAAACTGTCTACAGCGCAGGATGCATGGTAGGGATTTTTAGTTTTCGGTATACTCAACCAGCGGAAAGTAAGCGCGCACTTTCTGCTGATCGCTACCGAATCCAATTATCGGCTACTTTAGCTTCCAAAGAGTTAGGACACTTGTTTGCTTGTTTGTGGTGCAAAACCCCATTTTAATGTTGTGTAAATTATTATCACTGCGTAGCAATCCATACCGAAATGAGGCGGCTAGCGTCTTTTTATGCTTATGCGGGTTTTAGCAGCTTTGTAATGAAATCAACGAATTATGTACTGATTGTTAATTGATGGAAGGTGCTTAACATTAGAAGCACGACCTCTGGTAGGTTACGGTTCTATGCTAACGCCAATATATATGATGATTTATTGCATTGAAGCATGGACGTGTTTCTTTTATTTCCGACGGTAGTGGATCATGTGGTTTCTGGCTTCATTTCGGATAAAAAAAACATATTACATATGTTACTTTAGCCTTACGAGATTTAGATTTTGAATTTTATTTCCCATTATGAGACAGAACATTTATCGCTAGCTAGCTGTGTATCAACCAGCTAGCATTGTGTCTTTTTTGTACCAATTGCACGACAATAATTATCTTGAACGAGAGTGGTATGCGTGTTTTGGGGGATGATAAATGAACTGTTGCTCACAATTTGGCTACTTATGAATTTAGTATCGTGTAAATACAATCAGAATTTCTAACCATCAATATTAACTGATCACTAGTGCCTAGGAACATAGCGCCCAGGTGCAGCTTTGAATAAAAACAAAGTCTGTACGTAACTTTTGACCTGTTCATCTCCCTCACCTGTTGTCGGTACAGTTAATACGGGGAAGGTGTTTTACGCGACATGTTTGCACAGAGCGTTCTGAATGGGACATTCGTTTTATTGCAGTTGTAAACAAGGATTAAACAAAGATAATTAAACGAAACAAAACAATAGTTGCATGCACAATAACCGATTGTGAAGGACTTTGGAGTTAAAAGTTGTATAAAAATAATCACATTGTACAATCACCACAGGCGCCTCTAGGAAGCTGCCGAGCGGAGACAGAAAAGAACGAGAAATTACTTTGATAAACGCCTAAGACGCGAGACATTAGAGCGGTGGAAACGATATAACAAACATTTTACATTTGAACTATTCGTGCTGTGGAAGAAATGATGAATTGCGTGGGAAAAAAGGTTATACTTCAATGGTAACGGTTGACTTGGAAGGGTAAGGAAAAGGATATCGTGCCCATCGGCATCGGTACTATCATGCGGATAATTGTCTAGAAAGGAAAATGCGGTTTGTCTGTGAACCGATGCATGAGCCAGTACCATTTTAGGGAAGGACAGGCGAATGCAGATGGTTCAGTTGTGCTTTTCATCGGCAGCTGAAGGTGTGTAGCTTTCAGGATATCGATGGTGGTGCACCATCATTATTCGGACCCTGGTTGATGCAGAAGAAGAAGAACCGTATGAAAAAAATGGCAAAGCGCTCGAGTAACAACGTTCGGTGTACCACTTACATCGTTCGATGGTGGCGGTAGTGACTTGTTTAGATCGTTCGTTCGTCGCATCGACGATGGCCTCATCACGTACATGACGGCCATAAAAATCAGAGCCATGATGATTAGGAAAAAGTTTGCGCCACCAGTTACATTCGGAAGACTGGGAACTAAAGAAGAAGGTAGTGCATTTGAAGGACAAGTGGATAAAGTTACATGGGATGCATTTATAGTTGGGCTTGAAAAGATAATTATTTATCCACGATTCTAAACAAATCGAGTTTTAAGTTACACTGAAATAGATCCCCTAATAATGCGAAATATGCTTACGATCGGTGCATTCGTTGTCATTGCAGTAGGACTGGCCCTGCCGTAGCTAAAACGAAAAAACGCTTTTATGTAGCGTTTCTGCAGAAAGCAACAAGTATTGGGCGTAAAATGTATTTGCTTACCAGCGACAGTAACCGCCTCATAGCAATTTCATGACTCCAGAAACATTCACACGCATCGAACTCGTCTGCCATTTTTGTCAGCTTCGTAGTGGATTCAGCACACACTAAACCTGGAACTAACACGACATAGAACTTCCACGGAAGGCTACCGCAAATATCGTCGTACACTGGACTGTTAGAACTGGATGAAAAGTGTCTCCCTTCTAATGACCCTAAAACGAAACGAACAAACGAAAAGCAATGTAAAATTGTGGCTGGCTCGGTACGATAACTGATTACTTCGTAGAAAACTGTCAAGGGCACGCGCGCGCCCTGGACAAAACTGATAAAATAGTAGTAGAACACGAAAGTTTCACACAACTCTACGCTGGAAAATGCAGATTGGAAGCTTGTAGCCTCGTTTTTTTTCCTTCCACCAAACACCTGTGATTACTGTTCGGGTTCGAATGTAAACACTTACGTGGTCTTCCCACATTTGCGAGATGCGCGGCAGTACGGTTTACAGTGTAGCAAAACCTTGTTGGTATTGGTTTGTCGCGCTGATCGGCGCTGAGACAATAGAAAAGAAAGCTGTGTTGTCGATCAAGTGGGAGAATGTGCAAAACTGATAATGGTTGATCACAATGCTCCAAAAACTCCGCAGCAGTACGACGAACAAAACGCACCACCAGAATGCTTCACTTGAATGGGTGTGTTATGGTTTTGGATTGTGTTGCAAGATTACACTTCACAAACTCCACTTCAACACCGTTCCGTCAACCTCTTGCGCGGTGATATCATCGCTCGTTGACTGCGGAAACCGGATTGTACCGTATCCAGCAGTCTTCCCGTCTTCGAGCTTTCCAAATGGGCACAACAACACAGCTATCTCCCCCCGTACAACATCCGTCCGACCGCTGGTTAGGATGATGCCCTCCACCCTTGTGATGGCTTTGAAATTTTCCTTCATGCTCGACCTTCTGCCATGTCTGCCTGCTAAACCCGAGTAAATATTTACATTCCCAGATTTACCTTGCTGTGGTGCATCGGGCGGCCACGAAGATTAAGTAGGAAAACAGGCGACGGGTAGGGGCGAAAGTTTTCACACCAAATTTTTGCTAATGTGGCAATTTTGCAGCAGCTGCAGGTCCAGAAAAAAGCCCACAACACACAGAAACACAGACAAGACACCCTTCGTCTCTCTGAACACAGTTGTCAAAACATCAACAAAAGACTAGCTGCTGAGGCGGTGGTCTTATAAACGATGCGCCGTACCGTGCGAGATACACTGAAGGGCAAATGGTTTGACAGCAGTTTGACAGCCCTGTGGGGAAATATGTTGGGTTTTGTGGAAATAGAATTCGATATTGGAAAAGTTTAATTGTAATAGCAAGCTTCCTAGGAATTATGATTTCGTTATGTACCTATTAGTTTTGATTTTTTTTAACTGTAAAGAATAGAAGCGCCCATTGTGCGAACCCTCTTGAATGTCAACGATGGAAGTTCGTTATTGCAGGGCTCGTTTCCTGGATTGCAAAATGAGCAAGGAAATGGCTACAAATTTTCCTTTTCCCCTATAAAAACTAGAACTTGAACAAAGAATTTCTGTACTATTACTAACCATAGTTTACATTCGTTTGGTGTATCTTTACAATAAGTTGTGAATGTTAAGAAGTAAAATGCTATTTAGCGTTATGTTCACTCCACTACTTAAACACATTTGTTGGTTTTTAAACAAAAATTCAAATGTAAAACATTCAACACTGTGGGAAACACTAATGTACCACCGGCACACACAGACATTCATGACCACTTTTCTCGTCCGAATTTCCCGCGATTCTGTAGCGCAGGATCGGTTTCGCGCCGCCATCGTCGGTCCTTTTTTGGGGGGCAGGACGGCTATAAAAGGGCAAGCCAGCCAGCCAGCGAGTCGCTAGTTGTTTCGTCCCGTGTGGCAAGCAGGTCGGAGCAACCCGGAAGCCGGAAGCTGTCGGTGCTAGGACGGTTTTGGACGGTTGGTTTGCTTGCTTGCTTGTGGCTTGTGTTGCAGCTTGTAATAGTGAGCAGTCCTGTTGGGTGCAATTGATCCTTCAAAAGAAACAAAGTGTAGTGCCCTGAACTGGAGCTGGTAGCTGGAGTGGTTGTGAAAATAAAGCTGAAGCGGGAGGAGTTATAGTACAAAATTAAGGCACGCGGCATATCAGCATGTCGAGCGGCAAAATGACTGCACGTTACCCATGTTGCAGTGGATGAGTTTACAGGGATATTATTGGCATAGTACTAGCATTTAATAATATGCACACCTTCAAACATGCTACATTGTGACTAGTGATGGTTGTTAAGATCTGAACGGATCTCTTCTTGGAGGAAGAGACTGAAGGCGAAAAAGACTTCCAGGATTCTGAGACATCCTGGCGAAGATCGGAAGTCTAGTGAGCCACTAGCTAGCTGTCCAGCAGGGAACAGATTGTGTGTGAGTGGGGTGTAGAAGTTCCGATATCTGTTAGAGAGACGGTGCGCCAGTGCGGTAACCAAGCTGGATGTTCGAGCTAGATGATCCACGGGAGAAGCTGAGACTGCTGGAAACGCCAGTGAAGAGCACGGACAAGTCGTCAGGTTAGTACAGTACGGTGCATCTAATCGGTAAGTGAAATGCTTCCAACCATTACCCAGAAGAGGGCGCTGTAGTTTCACGCTGAAACGAGTAGCACTCCCTTCAACGTTCTGGTTCCGATTTCTGGTTCTAAGTGGTTCTCCTCACGGTTCGTTACCGACGCGATTGAAGCTCTCGACCAGCCAGAATTGTTGTTTTGTGCCGTCGGAACTAATAAGTGCACTAATAGTGGGAAATATTTCAATTACCTGCCAACTTCCACCCACAAAACACTTGAGCTAATTTCCGCTTTCCCATTGCATCCTCCAGATCACCCGCTGGTACCTGTTGCGTTGAGATTGGCACAGTGCCCGTTAACTTCCGGGTGGTTCCAAAACCACAAGCAGCGAATCAGTTTGCAAACGATTAGCGAAATCGGCATGGTCCGAGTCGATATACGGGGCTTCGGCCAACCGTAAGGGCAGCAGTAAATAAACCATTTTGCGGGGCAGCGCTTTAACAAGCTGGCAATATGATGCGGTTTTTGATGATTTCTGTGAGCGCCTGTGAGCGCAGGGCTTTTGCAACATGCCGAGAGGAATGCAACCAACGTCCCGGAAAAGGGACTGCCCAAGTTCTGGCAGCAGCAAGAAGGAAATGAGCTATAAATCTGTGGTTATGATTGTTTTCGTTACTAATCTAGCGACGCTGGAACGAATTGGTGTGGCTTGATGGAATGAATCCGACGGGGTGTTTGGAAGGATGTGTAGTTTTTCAAAGCATGCTAGTGGTAAGGGCATGAGCATTCTCTCGTCTTTGTCCCATTCAGCTGTGGTGAAGGAAATTTGGAAAATTCAATAAGCTTGTGGCTATACCGACGGGTTTATAGATTTTCTTTCGTTGTGCGGGTGTTAGAATCTGAAATTTTTGATAGCATTTTTTACGTAAATTGTTCTGTAGATCTAATAAACATAATTATATTGTGTTCTTGTAGTGGCTTTTGAGCCCCTTGCCCCCTAAAAAATGCCCCCCTCTTTTTAATGAGTTCATACCCTGCAAAGTAAAACCTTTCTGTGGTATTGTAGTTTTCATCTCGCATCCTTAAGATGATGTAAGCTGTAGAGCCTTACAGAGTTTTTTAAAGCAAAATTTAAAACTTTTCTCAAACACACACGGAAGGATGAAGTGGTTTTGTTGGTAATCGCAACCGAATATACCGACGGGCATTATGATCCGATTAGCTTGTTTTTGCACTAAAACTGGCGTTACTTGCCTGCTGGCTTAGAATAATGCTCTTTTAGGCTAGAATACTACGGAGAGCAAGTATTTGTTCCAAAACAAAAAACTCTATTCAGCTGTCATTGCAAGATGGCGTTCTGAAGTCGTCACGCTTCCATGCTAATGATGTTCGACTGGGGAAGAATGAAGCAAACGCAATACCAAGAGATGAAAATGTTTCAATAAAATGTCAATACATAATCTGATGCAGAATATACAACGATAATACATTTTTCGTGATGGAGAAGTACTGCGATAAGTCGAAGAAATTATTTAGTGTTAATAAACAATCCACTACAGAACGTATGCAACCACACGATGAAACAAAACGTTGTTGCGTTCAAACGCACTCGCATCATGGATCTCTGAGCCACGATTCCTTCATCTCACCGTAAGCGCCGTCCACGAGCTTCGATTAGAGCAGGAGAAACCGAAACACCAGCCCAGCCCGGTGAGTCTCGTTTCTGCTTGCCAGTCTCACGCAACTGCTCGCTTAGACCGGAGCGGATTGCGTTCGAACTTGTGTCCGCTTTAAAAGGTGTCTTTTCGTTGTTAAACATTGTGGTGAAATAATTTAAATCCTTCCTCTTTTCATCTTCACCGTGGCGTTCGTTCTCTGTGCGATTAGTTGGTAGTGTGAAAAGTGTCGCAAAACATTAGAAATTACACGATCTCAACACTGCTCAAAAGGTGGCTTGCACCATAATTATTGGCCACAGTTTGTGTGTTGTGAATGCGTGAAATCGGGCAATGTAGAACGTACCTGTCGGCTGTAAATGGAGCGAAGCAATAAAATAAACTCATTAGACATGCTGCATCCATTTAAAGAAAACTAGATGCTTACTACTGGACAGTGGTCACAGCCAGTGCAATTTAAATTTAAATACGTGCGCCACGTGCGTGTGAGGAATGTTTGGAACGAATACAATGTGATGGCAATGTTTAATTAATTAACCAAGCCACTTACAAACAAGTTACAAGAATCATACAGAACGGGAAATAGTTGTCGAATACTTGTCATATTTCACACAACGCGCAAGCTTAAAACATTATTTACCTTAGGCCCTCAGAGCGTTTGAAGGACATTTTTCGTTCGGAGGTTCGGTCATCGGTTTCTTTTCTGAACAAATAGACCAACAGACTTTTAGTTTTAAATATTTGAAAGCAAAAGAAAAAGCAACGAAAGATCAGCTGGGCGTATGAATACACAGAAACCGGCTTTATTCGTAGTTTCCCTTATGTCCGCGCCGTTCTGGTTCGCAGGAATGTTATTGGTGAAGCCTTTAACAGAAAGCGAAAACATGCTCTGCTAGAATTCGACTGCAAGTTTCTACAAGCGCCTACGCGCCCAATGTCCGCAACATTAGTCCGAGCGAAGTCGCATGACTTCTAGATGTACGAAAAACAGGTTTGTTTTACCGAATCACCCGACTAGAGGCAACATTGGTGAGATTTGCATTCGCCTGAATCATCGCACCTAAGCCGTCCAGCATCTTGACAAGGGTGCGATGAAGGTTAATATCGCAATTGAAGATCGTGTTTCATCGAGATATATTTGTCGGGGGTGGCGTCATCAGCCATCAGCCGGTGAAGAAGTCGGTAAGGAGTCAATCGTCAGGTGGCAGACGAAGCTAAACGATCGCAAAGTGTACTAGCTGCTGCATTCTATTTCGACACACAGCCACATTGCCGCGAATTGTATAGTTCCGTTTTCAAATTCCTCACAAAAAAACGGCCCCATCCGAGGCTAACCGGAAGTGACATAACAATGAAAGCACCCGCCAAAAGCCGTCGGAACTTTGCCGAGCCCGTTTTCTATCCGGTGCGACGCGTAAAGCGTGCACAAATTATGTGTTCTACTTGGCTGCACATGTTCGGTGCTTGAAGGTTAAACAAGTGTCCAATGAGAGGTCTCGAAAGCATTTGATCGGAACCGCGGGTCCTCAGTTTGCCGCAAATCTGTCGGCGATGGTAATGATCGCTGCAGAATTGTGATGGATAGCTCCGAAACGAAAACCTTGGTTATGAAAACATTGCTAAAATTTAAGTCGAGGGAATGCATGAAACCATGCAATGGATCACCAAACAGATATTAAGCCTCTTCTCATTCCAATAAATTTATTATTAATAACAAATTAGAATAATAATTACAGACAATGATTTAGCGAGAAAGACAATCTCCCGTACAATGTCGGAGTGGAATTAGTGCAGACACATAATTAAGGTGTCAGATTCAATCAGCGGTCAGTATTAATTGCTGAAATAAGGTTGCAAATTCTCGTGCTCTTGACAGTAAAAGCACAGAAAACTCTAGCATGCAGTCGGGTTTGGGCAAAATCTGGGACATTCTTAAATGGTGAAATCGTTACGTCTGAAGATTATCCACACGAAAAAAACACAAACACAAACACACACAATCCAAAATGATCAAGTCTAATTATCCATCTAGCGAGTGCCTGTCGGGCAGACAGTTTGCTGCTAGGTCATGGCAGTTACGTTCCTTCCCCACCGAGTCGAACTCGAAGCCCAAACACGGTGCGGGTGTGTGTCTTACCGTTGGCCACTGCACTATCGTTAAATAAACCATCGCAAATCAAGTGTGTCGATTAAGTGCCATACTCAGCCCCCCCCCCAGGTTCTGTTTCAGGACAGATTATGTGTGAGAGTTGTATGTTTTTTTTTATTCTTGTGATTTTAATTGAATTTCCGTTGGTGACGGCGGTCGCTAGCCGTACAAGAGCCTTTAAGAGCCGTTGAGAGACGCTTCTCGTCGGATTTAAGAAGGGGAAACACTTGCTCAGTGCGGCTTTATAAGAAATTTAGCAATTTGTCAATCGTTTTGCTGTAACAATAATGAGCGTTATTCAGTGTGACATTGCTTTTGCAGACCAGCTATACAATGTTCAATGATATCTCCAGTTCGGTTCGTTTGTGATGTGGAACATTTCATCCAAAGTGTAGTACAGTAGTAACTCGTGGTGTTTTAGTGTGGTACCATTTATTCGTCCGTCTACAATGGGTCGTAAAAAGCAGAAGAAAGGTAATTATTACAATAGTAACTTCACATGTGTGCCTTGTTTGTGGGTGTAATGTTTAAAACTCTCGGGCAGGGATTATTTTTCCATCACAAAGTGTTGTAATGCGAACCTTCGGGAAGCCGATTTGCGGTTTGGTGGTGGATTATGAAGTTAGAATGCTTTTAACCACACGATCATGCCAGTCACTTGTGTAACGCGCGCCTGGCGTGATGTAACAGTACTAGATTTGGACAAGCTCTCGAGGAGAACCCCCTAGAACACATGTCAATCATACGTTTTGCTGCCTCGTAACGCTAGTCTTTGGTTTTAAATGAAGTTATTCTTTGAAATGAACTATAAATGGATGCATCCGTTCACGTTGCTAATCGAGAACATCGGGCAAATCGTAAAGTAAATCTCATGTTTTTATCATCGCTCGCCATCGCCAAAACAGACTAAAAGACGCCATGGCAACGGCGTAGGACATCAGAATTGGACTCGGTTCGGTGGTGTTTTCCCAGGCGAATACAATACTGTAACCGTCCCGACAAAGCGTTATCTAGTCCGGTTTGTCGCTTCCATCACGACCGAATTCTTTCATCCACTGCGACTCATCCTTGTCGCCAGTGCAGGGAAAGCAAAACCCGGAAGACGGAGCAACATCTTACAGCTTCTTCAAAGCCTCAAGTTATGCCAACGCAAATGAAATCCGGCAACGGGAAACAAACGAACGAAGGGTGTCCATCGAGTAGCGCCACAGAACGGGACAGGTAAAAGGATACCGCATCCCTGTCGCTCAATTTCCCGGGGCACCAACCGAAGCTGATTGGTAAATAGATTTGCAAGACGACACGAACCGAGGCAACCGGGGTGGCAAGGAGAAACAGCCGGACGGGCGGGGATAAAATCGAATTAGGAGTACTTAACATTTTCCACTCCCCTTCCCCAGCTCTCGACGTTCACGGGGGGCATCAATGGCGAAGATTTCCGTTCTACTCAACAGCACAAGTGTATTGCCTCCAGTGTGATGTGGTTGACTTTTATTTTTCGTTCACTGTAAAGTGACATTTACATTCGTGGCCGCCAATTCGCGTTTTGTCGCTTTTTTTCTGAGTTGCTCTGTGTGTGTGTGTGTTCTACCCATCTTTCGTGACGTCGAGAAATAAAGAGAGGTCGACTATCATCGCTGCGTATTATGTACGATACGTCACAACAAATCAAATTTTCCTACCCATCCCGGGGTAGGCCTTTGTGTGTGTGTGTGTGTGGGGCAGAAAATCAGCGTCACCCGGGTGAAAAATCAATTTCAGCCCGCATGGAGAGCACCGGTTCGCATCGAACGCATCAGCCAAATGCAAAGATGCTCGGCGGGATGAGTTGGTTACCGATAGTCTACGTGTGGGAAATAGGTTCTTTAATGTCTCGGAGTAATAATAGGTCCTATCGGTCGGCTCGGAGCAGTATGAAGAACATCGCTGATGGGTGTCCCGGTGCTCTGGATGTTCGGGCGTTACTCTTCCCTGCGTAGCGTCATCGACGCCCGGTCCTAAAGTAGGATAAAACATCAAAAACATTAACAAACACTTTGTCAATTTTGGAGGACCGTTTGGACCGAGTCTCTAACGGAGCTTGGACACCGGTGACACACTCAGCACACGCTGACGAACCGTACCCAGGTCGTCCTAGCGTCCAATCGGTGGTGTGGGTCTGAGTTCTATTATTAGCAGCTACTTGAAATTTTGAATACTCTCTTGTGTGTGCTCGATTGGGCCAGGAAGTGCTGGGTGTGGGTTGTAAATGTCGAACAGTTTGAGGTATTTGCGCCATGTTCCCTCAAGTGCCTACCGATATGTCATCGAAACGTCCAAGCCCAGTGAGTAGGTCAGAAGGAATTGTGCCAAACGGTACTTGCTTTCGGGGGACATTTTCCTCACAAGGCATTGTTGCACTGGAACGGTCGCAGTAATTGAGTTACAGTGAATTTATCGCAGTATCTTCAACTTTTTTGTTTTGATTTTTGCTCTTTCCTCACCCATTTCTCACACAGATTCCATCGACGGGGACGCGCTGAAGGAGCTGAACGGTGGAGCAGAAAACGGTGTCGGCGGTGACAGCGAGGGAACCGCCCTGGCGATGACCACCATCGGCCAGATCAAGGCGAAGGGCCGGCCAGGACTGTTGCCGCGGAATGGTGCCGGCGAACCGGACGATGGCGAGCAGCGTGAAACCTGGAGCGGGAAGGTTGACTTCCTGCTGTCCGTCATCGGGTTCGCCGTCGATCTGGCCAATGTGTGGCGTTTCCCGTACCTCTGCTACAAGAACGGTGGTGGTAAGTAATGGTAGAAACGGCACCAGATTGCACCCAGGGGTCGCTGTTGCTGGAACAGAACGGAAGCGATTGGAAAATTGTTATATCGTCGTCGTATAATAGCTAATTACCGACGGTAAAATCTAATTTGGTTACGGCACGGAGAGGAAAATTGATATTGAAACATCGCCCTTTTTGTCGGTCGGTTGGTAGAATGAACAGGACGTACATCTCTGCACAGGAATATGTTTTCTGACGATTGGGAAGGTTTTTTGTTTTACTTGTGTTTCTCGCGACAAACGAGTAACACGATATATTAATGACATCCAATAGACTATCAGAGCCTTTCTCAAGATGCTGAGCTATATTAGTTGCGAGAAGGATAAGAGTTCTGATGAATAAAACTGTGTTTAGTATTGCTCGTAATATATTCTATACATGAGGTTAAACTGGTGACAAAGGCTGGTATGTGAGTCGCAGACTTTAGACCGAAATTAAACCAAAAGATGAGCAAATATTACTCGACTGTTCTGGTAACAAGAGATGTGTATTTCTCATCGTTATCGAAAATGAACCACCATGTCAAGATATAGGTGGTGGAAAAGTGAACTCAAAATACTACCAAAATGCGAGATGTATTGGAGATGGAGTTTGCAGAAGGAGCACATTTTAGGAGAACTCGATTTCAATACTTTAATTATTTTGAAAATTTACCTGAAATACTCGACAATAATCTATCGTCATAATTATTGGCTGTTAGTGAGGAAAGGAATCATTCGTTTTTGCTCCAAATTTACAGGAACATAAAGAAAAGCTCTTAGATGACACATACTTCTTGAGAAATAAAATTCGTTTCTCTCTCCGATCACTTGAGATCTCAAAAATTCCTAGACTCCATCCGCATTCCGGACCCATGGTTATATTACGGTACGTCCCTCCTAATCAACATCGTTTCTTTCGTGGTGGGATTAATTTCGACGAATTCTATCCAATGGTCATAATCGGAATCGTGAGCTACAGAAACCTGTTTTCGAAGCGCATCACTGTTGCTCGCGATGAGTTTCAGTCAAACACCAAAGCAAATCCTCTAACTCACACAAACGCGCCCACGTGGACAACAACACAAGGCCCATGTTGGGGTCAGTTTTACTGGCAGACCGAAAAGTGTGACTGCTTGAAACAAACGGCAAAGAACAGAATCCGATGGTGGGCAAACCACCAGTTGGAGGACATAAATCATAACGAAGGGATTGGTCCCCCCCCCACGATCCGTATCAAACGGAGTACAAGCGAACGCACTTTCGCGGCGTGTGAGTGGAACAGAGAACCAGAACAACAACAAAAAAGAACAGCAGTTCAAACGCGTAACTGAACCATGACAAATGCCATCTTGCAGTCGGTTAGTAAGTCGCAGACGGATGGCTTTGGTTGTGCTGGGATTTTCGCCGTTAGGATAAACTCACACACTCACGTACCCAAACACCTAAACGCATGTGTGGTGCGCGGTTTGAGGGACAGGAAGCGGTGGAAATGTGTGTGACAGCGTAGATTTACGCCACAATTCTAATCTTCCGAATGGTCTACTCCTGCCCCAAGCCGGAAGCCTGCCACTGATGACAGTGGGAACTGAAGTGAAAGAACTAGAACTTGGACTTTAGGTCCGTTTTCTTTACCTTTCCGGAGGCTTGGCTTGTAGTGCTAGCTGGAACCTAGTTCTACCAGCTCGCAAGTAGCAAGTGCTTGCCTCTACCGGACGAGCCTCTTTCTATAGTGTTCGCTTACTCACACTCACTCACCAACGCGCTCGTTCTCTGTCAGCGACATGGAACGGAAATTTCCACTTTTCCGCCTTTTCTAACCGGGGGCGTCTTTGAACCGGCCAGGGGAAAACAAGTCAGAAGGCACATCAGGAAGCGGCCACGAACCAAAGTTTCACGCTAATGGCGTCGATGTCTTTATTCAACCTTAGTCCACTCAACCGTGCATCCGCAAAGCGCAGAATGGAAGCTGGAACCGTTCCAGCCTTCGAACGGTTCGCTTCCAGTAGCCTTGAACGGCATCCCGTACGACAAGGAGGATTACGGAATGGCACCAATTGTTGATGATGAGCGATAGAAGAGCGACACGATTGAGTACGAAGATTACGCTCCGATGTGGCAGCGGCACTCCTGCACCACTGCGGGCTGTGATGAATTATTACGGCTTTCAGCAAGTCGTATCCTTCATAGCCGCCGTTTTCCATTTCTTCCCCCGGCTTCCTCGGGGAGGGTCTCGACTTTCAACAACTTGTTGCATGCCTTCCGATGTTTGGGTGGTCGCTCGTTGCCGGTTGGGGGAAATCTTCAAAATCCTGCCGCACCGATTTCGCCGATAAAATATGTCAGTGTGCTTTCTTATCTCGTACGCTCCTTTATC